>NC_041395.2:107981370-108193870 GCF_900747795.2 Erpetoichthys calabaricus | reverse complement strand
TAAGTCGATCTGGACGTAAGTCGGCCTATGTTAATTTAAGGTAAGAATATTAGACTGGGTAATAATATTGTAATCATCTTAAAGTAATATTTTATCAACATTTTCTTACTTTCTAAGACAAACACAGCATACTACAGTACAATTTGTTTAATATGTGGAAAACGTACAAAACAAGAAATACTGTACTGTACATTTAATTCCTGGCACCACTGGTGCTTGGCTGCGGGTTGTCGATATCGCCTTCATCAGATCAGGCGAGGCTGCGGACGGGGTGATGGGAGGAGTTGCTCTTTTCATAAACATAGTGAGCTTCGTCTGAATTGTTTGTTTTTTTTTTTCTCTTCATAAATTTCGCAATAAGGACGAAATGTGTTGCGTGCCATCCGTTCAATCCTCGCAAATCGTTCAATATTTGGGTCCATTTTTTCAAAATGAGCGAGGAGTTTATTCAGTAGATAAATCTTCTGACAATCCCTTTGTGGTGAACATTCTTTGTGGCACGTCCTCCTCTTCGTCTTACTCCAATTCTCTTGTTTCTTCTTCCGCCACTCTTTCTTCTTCTAATTCTATCAGCTCTTCATTCATAAGTTCACCTGATTCCCGGTCTAGCAACTCCTCGACATCTTCCATTTCACATTCCAATGAAAGGTCTTTTGACAGTTTCACTATTTCTTCACGAATCTCATCAAGTTCTTGTTCACTGTTAAATCCAGCAAAAGTATTTACATAACGCTTAACACACTTCTTCCATACGCCATTCATACACTGTGAGTCGACATTTCTTGCGGGGAGGGCTTCTGTTTTCTCTGATCTGAGTTCACCTCTGTTATAGCGCGTCTTTATTTGAAAAGAGCAGTGTCAGATCGGGGCGAGCGTGAACGCTAACTTTGACAAGCACTATAAATTTACAGCGGTTGTTACAGACGTAAATCAAATGTATGTTTTTATTGTATAATATTAACAATAACAGCAGCTCTCTACTCAAAGCGGTAAACTCGAGAAGCTGCTAGCATCGAACCCAGAAGCTCTTGATTGGGAGTCAGCAGTTGTGTGTGGGAACTGTTAACATTTGAATGTGATGATTGTATATAAAACTTGTGCACGAACGAGACTGGGATAACTGTGGATGTGGATGTGAGTGGTGTGTGTGACTGAGAATGACTGGTGTGAAGCCTGAAGTCCAAATATCAAATAAACACTTTCACAAGTACAAGTATAACAGAACAAGTGCGCTTTTATTCAAGAAGAAAAAAGAAAGCAGGTTGCGGTAAGCAGTTGATGCGACTGCTTGCGTAGTGCAATCCTAAGAACTGCCCAATCAAGAGCTTCTGGGTTTGATGCTGGCAGCTTCTCAAGTTTGCCGTTTTGAGTAGAAAGCTGCTATTAGTGTTAATATTATAGGGTTATATGTTAGGGTTATATTATTATCGAAAATTGCCAAAACAACAAGACACAAACACACGTGGGGCAACACTGCTGCGTATATTTTTACTGCTGCGTAGCGAGACTTGAGAGTGCGGGAAACTGGCGCTGCCAACAGCTGGCAGGGGAAACAGTCAAACGCGTCGTAAAGACGAACAGTCGTAACTTGCATAGGTCGTATGTCGACGAGTACCTGTATATATATATATATATATATATATATATATATATATATATATATATATATATATATATATATATCCCCATGCTTCGCAGTGGCGAAGTACTGCTTTTAAATTTTTATTAAGAAGAAAACCTTTTTAAATTGAGTGAAAATATACCAATAACAATTTGTTAAGGATCTGTTTTTTTGTGAAGCTGACTTCACACAGCCTCTCCGCTGTTTTATAAACGAACGCCATATAAGGTCTTCCTTTTTCGTTGCTTCGCCAACGGAAGCAGCCTTTTTATTTAATCCACGGGTTGTCCACTGTTTTTTTGTTCGTTTATTACGATTGTTATAGTTCTGTTTGTATACCACGTTGTCAGTTCAGCACTCCAGTTGTAATATGACCAAGCTGTGCAAGCACACTCTTGAGAATGCAACGTATAGTTGTACAGGAGAAAAGCAATCTTGCCTCAAAGTTCAGTCAGTTCACGTGAGCCGCTCTCTTGTGTGATGTTGCGATGTCCACGGCTTTATTTAATGTTAGCTAAGACCCGGCACTTAAAAGTTTCTCGCTACAGCAATTTTAACTCCGTTACAAAGTGATTCAAAGTCTCGTTTATACCTCGTGTCTTCTCATTAAACTTGTATCTCGCGAATATGGTATTGCAAACGGCAGGGGGAGCGTTTCTATAAACTCAATTTAAACTTACGGTTTACACCGTGCTTTCTCAATTGTGTAATGAATGTTTTCTTCAACGCTCTTTGGGGCTGTTCCTTGTTTTCAGTTCACGTGATTACGTAGGAGGCGTGATGACGTGACACGCAACTCCGCCTCTCACGGCCATCGAGCTGCACTCCATTCCAGTACATGGACAAAAAAGAGGTTCCAGTTATGACCATTACGCGTAGAATTTCGAAATGAAACCTGCCTAACTTTTGTAAGTAAGCTGTAAGGAATGAGCCTGCCAAATTTCAGCCTTCTACCTACATGGGAAGTTGGAGAATTAGTGATGAGTGAGTGAGTGAGTGAGTCAGTCAGTCAGGGTTTTGCCTTTTATTAGTATAGATGTGTATCTATTTTTCCTTTATTCTTGTTTGGATTATTTGCTTTTAACTTTCACTAAATACTTTTAAAACGAACTTTTGGACTGAGAGATTTCTTTCGGCACGCGTTTTACCCATGCTTGATCTCGCCTTATACTTCGGCAGCTACACTCCCAGCTCTGAAAACAATGACAAGCAACAAGCAAAACACCAGCAGCAGAAACCCAGCAGATGATCTGACCACTTCTCCTTAGCGTGTGTTCAGCCACACCCCCTCCACAACGCAAGCAGCATTATACGTCCTGCAAGAAAGAGATGTAACCACGTCCAGGGCCGGAAATAAAGGACAAGTATTGTTTTTACAAAAGTTTTAAAGGAAAAGTGAAAATAATGCATATGTAACAATTCCCATGAAACTAACAATCTCTTTAAATTGTATATCTGGTAAACCAAACCCGGGGGTGGGCAGAGCCCCCTAGTTTATTTAAAAACTGGACTTTTACTCTGAGCCACAGACCCGCTATACCACAGCCCCAGCCACAAACTAAAAGGCAGGCATAGGCTTTCCAAAGATTAATGGGCTACTACCGCAGGTTTGCTCCCCGCTTCTCGGAGCAAGCCACACCCCTTACCAGACTAACAAGGAAGAAGGCACCCAACTCAGTGATGTGGACCCCATCAGCGGAAGCCATGTTCTGTGACATCAAAACCGCCCTAATGACTGCTCTGCTATTGTTATTTCCTGACTTTCCTCTAATCTTTCACTTCCAGACTGACACCTTGGCACTGTGTTGAGCCAAGTTGTAAATGGAGAACAACACTTGATTATGTACCACAGCCTGAAACTGCTAGACTTGGAGACAAGGTACGTGGCAATTACGTGGGAGGCCCTCGCCATCAAATGGGGCATACTATCTGCTAGGCCAGGAGTTCACCCTTGTGATGGACCATGCCCTAAGAAAGTATGTCTGTACCCAAAGGGGTTCGAATCCTCGAATCACCAAATGGTTCCTGAGCCTCAATCCTTATAAACTCCTGATGCTGCACAAATGCAGTGCCCTCCATGCCAATGCTGATGCCCTCTCCCAGTCCCACCACCTCACAGCCAGGTCTGCTTGCCCTGCTGGGTTTGAGTTAAACGGGGATGACTGCGTCATGCACGTGCGTCAGAGGAGATTTGTTTTACTATTAATACTTCCCATCAATTTTGAATAAGTAAATAAAGCAGGCTTTCTCAGACCATCAAAAAAATCATTCCTATTTTTACCAGTGTGTCTGGATCCATAAAAAAGGCAAATTTTTCTTATGCGATAAGGACTTAAACTATTGATGCTTACTTCACAATTCTCTTTTATAACAAGTCTAAAAAAATCTAGGTGTATGCTTAAGATGCCTGGATATTTATCCTCATTTCTTGCTGTTTAAAAAGTAATTAAAGCATTTGTATTTAATGGACAAAATTATTTTACTGATTGCCAGGGGTAACCTGGACTAAACCTGCTTCACACACCAAAATGCATTAGAGCTACTAAACTGTTTTTAAGATAATAAACAGGATTTTTCAAAAAAACATGTAAAAACTATTGCATTTTTTGTTTGAAAAATGACATTTTTATTAAATCTCATCATTCTACTGTAAAACGTGCAAAACACTAAAAGTACAAAGACAGAAGTGTAGAACATATAATAATGCTACAAATAATAACAATAATAATATGAACAGCACACTGCACATGTTTGAGTGATGCAAGTGTCACTTTTAGATTCACTAGAATCACTTTTGGTTTCACTGACTGTTTCAGTTACACTGCATGAAGACAGATTCACTTCATCATCACTGCTGATGAGAGGCTCCTTAACATCACTGCTTGTTGTAACTGTCAAGAGTGTGCAACACCTGGGCTGCTGAAAAATGTTTCTTATGAGAAGTCATTATGAGGCCAGGGGAAGAGGCGTCTACATCGCTGCTCGGGGTAACACTTGAGCCTGATGCTTAAGCAAGACAGGCCTATACTGTTGCACAAGTAATGCTCGGCACTAACGTTGTTGGTACTTTTACAGCCCAAGTAATCCTCGGGTCTTATGTGAGATGCACCTATACAGTTGCTTTTATCACAGTTTTTCACAGCCTGAGTAACACTCAGGTTTAACACTAAGGAGGTTAAATAGCTTTTACCAAGGAAAATCATTTGATCTTCTATATTGCTAAAATTAGCAGTACGATCCACCAATTTCATTCCCCACTAGTGCTGGGCGGTATGACCAAAATTCTATATCACGGTATTTTTCAAGATTGTACCGGTTTCACGGTATTCAACGGTATTTTTTTCCCATGCATGAGTTAATCACATTTTCCACTGCAATTACTGCAGTAGACTGGCTAAGAATAACCTATTCCACTGTCATGAGAATTGTACATTGTACAATAAAACATTTTAATGTGCACACAAGTATTAATACAGGTTTGCATGGCTCCATAAAGTGATAGTTTTCAAGGGGGGGGGGGGCACTAATGAAGAGAAGGAATCACACTGCATGACAGTTGCTGTCAAAATATACAACCTTTTTATTGAACAAATTTTGCAAACCACTTAAACTAAAACTTTGACAACAAATTGTCAACCATCCAAAGAGGCATTTAGTTGTATTGCACTGAACATGTCTTAGAAAAGGAATAAATGGCAAATATTTTATGTAAACCAACTACACTTTGTTAATGTTAACAATCTCTGTCCACTGACATGTTAAAGTGACTTTTTAAACAACTTTACCATCATTAAACTGCATAATATATAAACTAATAAATAATAACAATAAAATAAATAATAGTGCAACTTCTAGTAATAATACTATTACATCAAAACTTCAAGCCCAGGTACATTACACAGTATTCACCAAACTAAAATAAAACAAGTGCAACTTGGAGATGACATCTTTACCAACTGAACCGTCATTAAGGCAAATTGCATTAATAGAGACCTTGCTTCAAGCTAAGAGATATATATATATTATATATATATATATATATAAATAATAATTAATAAAACTGCAACTTGCATTTATAATACTATTTGTTGTTTAGTGAGTCAAAAAAAACAAAAAAAAAGGTCCGTTTTTAAATCCAGTTCGCCGTGTCTGTCTTCGTGGGCGCGATTGCTCGACCGCAGGGAGTTGATGAGGTGATTGGGGTGAGTCGCATCTGATCATTCTCAATTGCTTCGTCGGCTTAGTGTGGCGTGTGAATAAGGCGCTGAGCCCACGGACGGAGACGTATATTTATGGGCCGGCAGGATGGGGGAAGGAAAAAGAAAAGATAGAACACAAGGAGGTTAAAGAAGGGAAAAGGCAGTCATGGGAGACGATCCAGACACCAGGAAGGAGAAGGCAGCACGAGCTGGGGCTCCGTGAGGGAGTGCAGGCTTAGGCGATCTAGGGGCTGGTTCACCCCACTGAGTAAGCGTGTGGAGTGGGGCGAGCGAAATGTAAGACCTCCAAATGGATCTGAGGAGTGACTGAGTGAGCACAAAGGAAGACGGGAGGTGTACCGACCTTGGACGGTCTGGCTGCGCAGTGTGGTGGCAGCCAAAACAGGGGTTGGCAGAAAGCAGTTCGTGCTGCAAAGGCTCCGTCAGCAACGCCAGTGAAGGGTGAGCCGTGGAGACAGAAGGTGGTGTGCTGCGATCGGGCGAGGAGAGAGACTGCATTTTAACGGATATATTTATTATGGATTTTATCCCCACACTTCACTAGCTTTATGGATTTGCTATTTATTTGGGTACTGTATTTTTCTGAACACTGTCCAACGGACACTTTTGGTTTTACTTTGACTGTTTTTAACAAAAGCACTTGAGCACTTTCCAACATCCCCTGGCTTCAATGAGATTTCTCAGCTCATCTCGGTCATAACTATCGACGGTGTTGGTTCAACAGACTCCCATGTGGGAAGAGCGAGTCTGTAGGGGACCGGCACCGTCACAGTATTACACAGTAACCAGATACATTACACAGTATTGAAAAAAAAAATAAAATAAAACAAGTACAACTTGGCTTGCAGTATTATCCAGTAGTATAGAAACAGTATTCATACATTTGAACATAATGCTCCACATCCGACCTTTTAAAACCAAAGTATCTACAGATAACAGACACAGCACCTTTTTTCGTCAAAAGTTCTTCTGTGTTATCATGTTCAACTTTATCGTCTGCTACAGCTTCAGTTTCAGTATGTTCCCTGTCCATTTTCACCGCTCAATACCTCCACTAACACATGTACCCTGTTGGGTGAGTATTTTGCGGTGCACCAGTGAAAAAGGTCCCCCTTAAACAGTTTCCCGCTGCGCCACGTTCCGAATGTTGTTTAGGCTATTTAAACCAGTGTTCCGGTATAAGAAAAATCCATATCATAACAAAAATAAAAAACGGTTTTTGGTATGAACCGGTATACCACCCAGCACTATTCCCCACATGTAAAGTTTCACTTGGTTACACTGTCCAATAAAAAATAAATAAATCTATCAGAACCCCACAATTTCAGCAACACTTTCTACTGGTCTATATCCTTATAAAAGTCCAAACTGGCTCATTGGGTTTTATTTTATTGTATGATTCCCCCATTTACCACAATTTGATTTGTGTGGAACTTAGAGTATGTGAAGTATAAGGACTAATAATGGCCCTCCCTAAATTTTATTTTCATGTTTATCCCTGGTGATTCCAAGTTGACAGAAAACATCTCTGGATTCAGTCACTGTTAAAACTGAGTGAAAAGGTAAGCAACACACCTGATTTTACCACTTCTTTAGCCTCCTCAGCTGGCCATGTCTTGTCTTCCAATGGAGACAGCTTAAGTTGATCTAAAGCCCTGGCAGCATCATCTGATGCTAGGTCATCTTGCAGATCCACCAGCAGGTCAGAGGACATGGCCACGGTGTGTCTATTAAAGGTGCTTCAACGACGTGGGATCTGACTGTAACAAATACAAAAATAAATGAATGACAAAGAGGAAAGAGCATGAGAAATTGTCCAAACAACAAAAACATTTATTTATATAGAACATTTTCATGCAAAACCACAGTAAAAGAAAGAATTACAAATGATACAAATAAATAAAATAGTCAATAAAAACAGTTAAACAAATACATAAATGCAATAAAAATGAAAGAGTTTCAAATGATAGCTACAATAAGATAATCTATGTATATACCCTTTTTAATTTACAATGTATTTACTTTTTCACCAGATAAATACTTTAGATATACAGTACCTACAACATAAGTTCAAGTAGAATAAAGGATGCTGAAGAGAACATACAATTTGCCAATGTACATACACTGGAGAAGATTCTGAATTCTGATTCTTTTTACTGAAATTCAGTGAGGTAACATTAGTCATGAAAACTTAATTAGGTCAAATATTAACAAATACGATAACTGTTAATACACACTCCCCAGCAATCACATTCAAAATTGACCTATAAGAGAGTCCCTAAAGGATCAAAAAGTGATGACTATACAGAGGAAAATGACACACACAGAAAGCCCAAGAGACATGGAAAAAGGGACAAATTAGAAATGAACTGCAAACATGATGTGCACTACTAGTCAACTGTTCCCCAGCTAAACGCACTGCAAACTGCTTCTTCTCAAAATGGAGCCAAATTATCTGCACCTATTAAAATGTTATATGAGTAGGTTAAAGAAAGGAGATTTCAGGAATTTTACAGAGAGAAAGAATCAGGAGATTTCCAGCGAGAGGCTATGACTAGTTTTGAAACAATGTTAAAATAACCTCTGATGGATAAAAGTGAGGGTAAGAATAGTAGAGTAGTCCTGGATAAGAAATTAATGAGACAAAAAGTAATATTAACAGAAAGATCGGATGACAGAGAGTTAGAGACATCAAACCAATAAACAGAGACTGAAGGATAATCCTAAAAGGCAGACAGGATGTCAGGAGAGAAATCATCAGGCCTTAGTCATCTTCAACAACTCAACCTGGAGCCTCCTTGGTTTCTCTGATGATGTCATTGTAAATGACATCATCTACTAAAACCCTACGGAGGTACACATCTATCTATTATAAAAAGAAATCTCCTGTCCTGGAAAGCAAAAAGCAAGTCTACGATATGTGATCTTCTCGTAAGACATTTTAAAGACCCGCGAGACCAAAGACACGCCCTACTTACAATCTATCAAATAGGACAATAGGCAGCAAAACATTCAGTCTTGTGAAGGATTTGAGCACACACAGATCCAGGGCTGAAAGCGCATATAAAGCATATAAGGTACGTTATAAATTAAATGTCGACATCTAAGCGAAGAAGAAAGAGACTCAAATGCGTTGGACAGAAAAAAGAGCAAAAAAGAATAATCAAGGTGCAAATTCAGAAAATAAGGAAAGTAATTATCAGTCCGGAACAAGTGGAATTGAAAAAAAAGCACGTCCAATCCGCCTCAGAATTAAAAGACAATGAGTAAAAGAAAGTGGAACTTCATAAAGACGTTTACAAACGTTGACGCTAAACACATGCAGAACAGGTTGGAGACTATGAAACCAGGGAAATTAGAAAGGCTCTCCTTCTCAGGAGTGGGGTTTGATTTGTCTTCAATTTTTTTTTGTTATAAATTTATCTATTTGTATGGAATGATTACAATAAAATTAATAAATAAAATTTAAAAAAAGAAAGGCTCAAAAAAAAAAAAAAAAACGGCACTATACACATGTAGAGAAAGTTAAAGGATATGAAAGTAGGAAAATTAGAAAATATAAAAAAAGAAAGTAAAGATCGCAGTAGCGCAAACAAACAAACTGCCTCATTTAACTATGCACCAGTCTAACTTTGGTTTTGCACAATAATTACTACACTATTGCTCCTTAACAATTAATTCTACTTTATTCACATAATTGAACTTATTTATTATGTTCTACTATACTGTTACCTTTCAATCAATGACTTTTTGTTAATCTAACGGATATTCTTCTAACTTTGCACAGTTTTTGATAAGCAGACCAGGATGCATTTCATTGCGTGTTGTCCTGTATAACTATGCATGTGACAAATAAAGAATCTTGAGAATTTCAAAAACGGAGTTTACCGCACATGCATTTATTGGTTACTTTGTTAGTGTATATATATTTATCTGTCTGCTTATTTAAAAAGCTACATTTACCCCAGGAGTCAAAAACGTTCTGTCTAGCCCTTGTACAAAAACCTAGACAAAAGCTGGGGTATCACCTTGGTAACCCAATGTATTTTTGGAACTGTGAGAGGAAAATAGCACGATTTTACAGACAGGAGTCCAATGCAGAACTCTACTTACTTTGTAAAAAAAAAAAAAAACTGCTGATGATGTAGATCATTTTGTCTGTGCTGAAATTCCAAACAGAGAAACCTACCCTGACCTCATTAAAAAGATTCAGCATATTGGGACTCGCAAGATTACAAATATTGTTTTTACAGATGTTCTGAAATAAAAGTGAAACTAATGAAATAGCAACAATTCAAAGAAAAAAACAATCTTAAAAGTGTGTATCCGGAAAACCAAATACGGGGGTTGGGGAGTGAAGCCCCCTAGTTATCTAAAAATAAATAAATTCTTGATGGAAAGACTTTGAATTTTCAGAGAATAATTTAGAATATAACTGAAAAAAATCACTTATTGGCATCCAGAGGGTTTGTAACAAGGATTTGGATACAACAGTAATTGGTTTTACTTTTCCTAAATGGTAATGCCAGTAGTTTGCTAGGATTAAATGTAATATTGAGTACTTGTACAACTGATTAGAATTTCTGTTTTCTGAGGCATTTGATTTAGGAGGTATGCACGTGTTCAACAGCTCATGCTCCACACTCACCACAAGAGGGCGAGCCTCCTTTAAAGATGAAAGGTGATATTCAGGTTCAATATTTTTTTCCAAGCATGCACAAGCCAGATTACAAACATATTGTTCAGTTGTGAAAAAAATCTTTTACTGTTGACCATACATATGCAGGGACCCCAAAAGAGCCAGAGTTACTATTAATGACATCTTCAAGCTTAGAAACATGCTTATCACGAAATTCTTTAATCAGGAGGAAAGAGTAGCAAAACCCTCAAAATGGTGGCATGAGAAAATAACATTGGTAAATCCAGTTGCATCAGCATGTATTTATGGTTAAAGAGGTTGGATGTTACAAGAGGTCTGTTAGCAATAAGGAAAGTAAACAATTTAGAAAATTTCAAGTGAGAAATGTGTCAGGAGGAAAAAAATGAAAATGTTTTAGCAGAGGAATTTAACAGCCAAAAAGAATCAGGTTTAAATCAGAAACAAATCTGCACTTTGAGTGAGTCAAGTGAGGAATATTCTGGGAAACAGGAGCTGGTGTTTTTTCTAAAAGGGCAGTCATAAACGAGTTTGTATCCATACTGACAATACTATCATTGACCTTTAAATTTAAAACGTTGCTACAGTAGTTAGATAAGAAAGGAATAAGGATTGATTCAGTGTTGGTAAATAAATACAACACAGGGCAGTTTTCTTACTACCCATCTTCATCAATAAATACCAAAATCTACTGGCATTGTCAGCACCTATGCCAATTACATTGATCCATCGTTGATCGCAGGGGTTGCGTTCCAGAACACCCCGCGAAAGATGAAAATCTGCGAAGTAAAAACCATATGTTTATATAGTTATTTTTATATATTTTAAGCCCTTATAAACTCTCCCACACTCTTATAAACATTTCCCGCACAGTTATACAGCATAAACCGCCTTATTAACATCCACTTACAACTCGTTTCGCGCCCTGGTTAAAGGACACTGTGGCCGTAGATGTTATATTCTTTTCATCCTTCTTAATATAACGAACCGTGGACTCATTGATGCCGTAATGGTGTAGCTGTTCCCTTCCTTCAACATATCCAAAACTTTTACCTTTTCGGCAATCATTTGCATCTTATGTTGGCACTTGGGCACGGCCCCGGAAGCAGTAGCAGGAGCAGATCGTTTTGGAGACATAACGAAGGGCTTGACTATGCAGAAAGATAAACACAAAAGAGCACAAAAGCTAACGAGACGAGATGCTGGCTAACGCAAAGCAGAATTCAATGCTGCTCTCCGTTACTGAGCCAATCAGCACCCAGGAACTTAACCACGTGCTCTGATTGGGTAGCTTCTCAGCCATCCGCCAATAGTGTCCCTTATATGAAATCAACTGGACAAACCAACTGAGGAAGCATGTACCAGAAATAAAAAGACCCATTGTCCGCAGAAATCTGTGAATGAGCAAAAAATCTGCAATATATATTTAGATATGCTTACATATAACATCCGTGAAGTCAAAGCGCGATATAGCGAGGGATTACTGTACTTTGCACTGCAAGTTACACCACTCCACCCTAATGCACTGGCTGCTATGAATTAGCGTTTGACAGCTAATTTGATATTTGATAGCAAATCAGGGTAGAGCTTTGTCTAATAAACTGGATTCCTGAATAAATGCAACATCAAACTTATAGTGCCGTAAGTAATTAAGGACACGTACATGTTTTTCATTAACTCCAAGTACTCACACATTCCAAGAGGTAAGTGGAATATATGAGAAATGCACAAAGTGAAGATGAGAAACCAAGAGATGAAAAAAAAGAAAATAAAAAAAAAGCCTGAAAGCACCAATGCATCTCTGCATTCATGAGACCAACATAACATGCAAAATCTTGAGATGGGCTGGGTACAGCAAAAAAGGTTGCCAGTCCAGTTTACAAGGACTTTTTAATCACTGGAACCATAGCTTTGTTAGCTTTAGCTGTTCCCAAACTGAAGTCAATCAAATTACATTACTAAATGCCATGAAAGTTTACACTAAACATATAAAGCATGTAGAAATTGAAAAATAGAAATGAAAACAGTAATGTCAAAAGGATATGGTGAAAGACAAATGTAACCTACTGAGCATATTCATATGAAAGAGATAAAGCTATCATTACATCTCCTGAATAAATCTCAAAAAAATTAAACAGCATTGCTTCTTTTTTGCACATCACTGAATAATGCAGTCAGCTTTATTAAATCTGCTCCCACAAAATAATAAAAGTCTTGAATCTGGTTGAGAATAATACCAATTACCACTTCTCTTGAAGTGAGATACAGAATAATCACAGCCACTTTTGCATTTGCTGAAAAACAGTCATAGCAAGGCACTTCTGCATCTGTCCCAACCGAATAATCACCCACAGCTTTCTCATATTTATGCTAAGGCAACAATCATTCTGCTATCCAGTATCTGCTAATATGCAAAAATCACAGTCAGACCTCTTAATTCTAATGCTCAGCAATGATGACTGTCACCTTTCTTTAATTATCCCTATCCCTACAAAATAATAATTGCTACCTCTCTTGAACCTTCTTCTAAACATTAATTAATGTCATCCTGTTCTATTCTGCTCCTTAATCATCACAACACAATAATCAGACACTTGCATATTCACAGACAGCTCTATACATCTATCACTATCTTCCTGCTGGTTTAAAGACCATTTTCTGGGATCACACTAACAATACTTTGCAATTTCCAGTTAGCAAATAAACACAAATTAAAAGTGCCAAACAGGACCAATTCTCAACAATTCACCAAAATTTATAGTCCATTAGTGATACGATTCAAATGAGCAGGAACACTAACTATATGAAATTAAGCAACTAACACCCAGTATAGCCTTAGCCAGGCTATATTATATAGCAGAAGCCTACATAGCAGAAACCTGGCAGAGTTACACACAGCTGGAAAACGTGATTCAGAAGTGTGAAAAAACAAAAGTATAAAAAAGTAAAGCAACTTAATGACCGATTATAATGAAGTTACAGATTATTAGGTTTATATTGAATAGATAGGATAAACAGATACATAATTGGCATATAGATACACAGGTTTCATTGACACTCCAATAGCAACACAAAATATAAACTGCACGTAGGTTGTGCAAACAGTGCAAACCACTGAACAAGTTCAAATGTACAATTTGTATACAAGGGGAGACCAAAAAATTCCTGGAATTGGTCAAAAGCATGGGAGTATGGACTAGTTATCGACTATGCCACTAGGTATTGTATGCATACAGTCTTAATAATAATAATAATAATTCATTACATTTGTATAGCGCTTTTCTCAGTACTCAAAGCGCTATCCACACAGGGAGGAACCAGGAAACGAACCCACAATCTTCCACAGTCTGCTTACTGCAAAGCAGCAGCACTACCAGCACTACTGAGGTCTTGTTAATCAGCCCACTGTGAGGCACTGTGCTGATATGATCGAGTATTTCTCACATTTATTCTATTACTAGCTGAAATACCCAGCGTTTTTTTTTTTTTTTTATTCTTTTGAGAACAATATAATTAAAAAAAGCACAACTTTAAAAATAAAAATAAATTAACAAACAATGAAGACTCACTAAGGTGTATGTCTTGCGGTCTTGTATGTATGTTATCATCCAGTTGATGCTCGGAACCAGCCAACTCTATTTAATTTCAAAAGCAACAGGGGCGCGGTGGTGCTCAAACATAAAGAATGCTGGCAGTCACCTGCAGTTCGCTGTCTGGTGGTCATTCGGAGTGTTAATTGGATGATAACATGCATATATGACCGCAAGATCACCCTCCACCATACCCCGGAAGTGATGCTGGAACATACATACACACACACACACACACACACACACTGACTTACAGTATATATAGTCATATATATAGATAGTGTGTTGGGCTTCACCAATTTTTTTTCCTCAAGCTGAAAGAAGCATGTCAGGTAATATCAAACATCAAGACAATGATGATCATGTTTTACAACATTGATGGACTTGCCAATAAAGAATTTGTCCCTCCTCCCGTGAACATACTGATAATCACTGACATTACACTGAACTGCTGAGGTGTCTACGGGAAAGCATAAGAAGTAAAAATGGAGCAGAGGCGCATGTAAAACTGCATTTTGCACCATGACAGCACACTTGCACACACTGCTGCACAATGACAGAGTACCCACACACCACGTTGTCAGTTATGGATATTTTGACCAACAACAAAGTGGTTGTTTGCTTTACATGCCCCAAATTCACCAGAACAGTGACTTCTTTTTGATCCAAAAATTAAAACTAAGACAATTTGCTACCATGGAAGTAATCCAGGAAAAAAATTGCAGAAGGCTACAAATACAGTAGCAAAGGAGGAGTACAGGAAATGTTTCCAAGAATGGAAAAAGCATTGTGACAAGTGTACTGCATCTCAAGCTTTTTTTTTTCTTTTCAAACAATTCAGCCCCCCAACCTCCTGTATAGTTTCCCTAAAGAAAGGTTGTGCCCTCGTCTGAAACATCCATCACCCACCCCCTGGTACTGTTCTTGTAAGATCAAAATACCAATAATCACAAAACAAACAAATCTGTGGTGTAGTAAGGCAAGGAATACAGCTACTTAGAGAGCTTTATAATTTAGGCAAGGAAATAGTAAACATGTTTCAATAAACAAGTATTAACTCTGTGCCCCAATGCTGACATAAATCACCACTCAAAGCTTTTGAGTTTGGCAGTATAGTGACCTTGTATGTATATGTCCAACTAAATGCACTTTGGCAGCACTTCAGTAATCAACCATGAAGCATCTCCATAGTCATTCAATTGAAGGAATAAGAACTGAAAAATAAAGTCTTGCACTCTTGAGTTCTCCTTCTCCTCTACATGCATCATACAAAATATGTAAAGTTTTTAACAATCTGCACATCTACTGGAATGGCCTAATGCTGTTCTGGATTGTGAGCCATGAAAAATTCGTTCAGTGCATTGCTACAATTCAACAAGCAAAGGATATATCCATCTTAGTCTGGTGGAACCCTGTAGAACTATTTATATGTAGGATAACTGATTACTGCAATGCTTTATTACAACCACCCATTTTCTAAACCTGCTTATCCAAAGCAGTGTCACAAGGAAGTTGAAGCCTATCCTAGCAAATCTCAGGTGAATGTTAGGAACAATCCCCTGACACATCACCAGCCCACTGTAGGATGAACACACACATTAATCAGGGGTCAATTTAGCATTAACAATCCTCCTAACCTGCATGTCTTTGGACTGTGGGAGGAAACCTATATGGATACGTGAAGAATATGCAAACTCCACAAAGGGAGCACCCAGGACGTGAACCCTAGTCTCCTAATTACATGACAGCACTACTATTGCACCACTGTGCTGACCTTTGCATTATTACAGGCTCTTCAAACTGCCTTACTTATAACTTTCATTTATTTTAAAATGTTATAGCAAAACTGATTTCTTGCACTAGAAAGTGCAAGCACGTAAATTCTATTCTTAAATCTTTATATTGGTTTTAGGTTATGTTTAAAACAAATTTCCAAAACCTTCTTCTTACATTTAAAGCTTTAAGTAGTGCAGGCCCTACTTTGTTGAATGTATCAATACATACAAAATGGAGCATATGATATAATATCAAGATGACAGAATACTATAATTTTCCAGTATTCTTAAACAACAGTGGGATGTCAAGCTTTGAGCCACAGACCCCAAAGCTGTAGAATTAACTGGCTGTTTGTGTTAGAGAGAATCCGTTGAACTCAGCATTTAAACAGAGGCTAAAGAAGTGGTCTAGCATGTGCTGCTTGTTACTAATTAGATGTTCATAATATTAATAACTGTTTGTTAGTCATTTGTGCAAAAGTACAAGTATGACAATCCCTATCAACTGTCACTGACAATGTATAAATGTCCCTGTTGGACATTTATATTAAATTTACAGCTGAATGGATTTTTCAATGTCATTGAATATAGATGACCACCACATTCTGCTTTTATGGTACTTCTATTTTTACACACAGTTAATTTATCACCTCATTTTAACATGCTGCTGCTAAATAATATTATGCTGAATAAGATGAATTAATAAACAAAGCATAATAGATTATACGTTGGTGCATCCCTGACCTTTTGAAGCTTAATATTGCAATACGACTCATCATTTTGGATGTTCAGCTTACGGAGCCTTGAAATTTGGCTTTGAGTCCCTTCACATAGCCACCAAAAACACACGCAAGCAGCGTATATGTGGCATTCCTGACATGGACTGAAACGCAGCGACTTAGACAGGGAAATCACAGTGCTATCTCCACAAATAATGTTCAATGCAAAATAAACTGATACATTCCATCACGGCACATGGCCAAGAACACACGTGTCAACTGAGGGACACAAAGTACAGGCAGGACAAAGATTGATAGTTCCCTCTGCAACTTTACACTTCGCTCACAAAACAAAGTCATATACACTCTTTGTCCAAGAAAAACAACAGCATCTGTGACTATTCCTCTACATCGACCAAAAAGGAGCCATCACTGATGACAAGTGACAGACAATAAGATGGCAAACAATGCCAAGATAACAAAGCAAAAAATTAGCTTTAAAGAATAAATCATTTAGAATACATATGCAGTATAAAAACCTCCTTATGGTTTACATGGGGTAGGCCTCTACTGATATGACCAAAAAAAAAAAAAAATCGAACATCTCTCACACACACGCCAGACAGCTGCAATAACTTTTCATATACTGTACATACAGTAGCTGTTCAGATGAGATGCTTAAACACTTTCATGGCCTAAAAATGCAGACATCTCTCCTAATTTTCTTACAAAAGTACAGGTTTTTATTAACACACACAGCCCTTATTCCCAATTATACACAGTGTAATAATGGAGGAACACCTAGACCCAGACGATTTTTAGCCTACACTGATGTGCCACCCACTGCAGCAAAACTAAGCCAGTGAAAAAAAAACTTGTAATTTTGCATTGTAAAAGCAATCCATAAACAATGCAGATTCTCAACCAGCCAAATTCACGCAGCTGATCTAACAACGCACATACTTCATCTTTATAACCCTCCCCAGCTGAAATATATTCGTCTCTTCTTCAACCTTGTGGCAATCCCAATATGAAGACTATAATACCCATTATACTCTGCGGTGGATGATTTCATCAACACCTACATAATTTAAGTACAAGCACTGGCATAGGTGCCTTGCCATCAATATATCAGCTTCTACATCTTTTCATTTCTCAACAACTTTGTGATAATTTTTTCAGTAACTGGAATACGGCTTTTATCTTACAGTACATCTTTTTCTCTCAGGGCTGGTTATGCTTAGCTAATATGCATTTACAGAAAGCATCCCACTGCCCCCCATTTTTCATCTACGTTATTTTTGGGGAAATGCCCGATTACAAAAATGACTTATGCAGTGTTGCCAATCACTATCTATTACGATGTCATACTTGATATCATCTACACAGTGACATTCATCCCAATATTGTGCACTTGCTCAAGCTTGCACTTCATTTTAGTGTACACACCACACTCAACAAGAATTCTGAAATGCACAGCCTCCCATTTTTCAAAAAGCCATCACTGTTTGACTGTAAGCAAAATAAAGAAGGAAATAATAAATAATAAAAATAAAAAATATGCAAACTACGTGTCAGATCTAAGCCAGGATAGAGCAGAGTGGACCCAAATTTCTTTTTACAGCTCATGTAAATCCTCTTTTATATAATGTGACAGAAACAGACCAACAGAAGACGGTACTTTCAAGTGAATTAAAGTAATTACTAACTTTTTATTTTTTGGTTGGTAAACATTTACTCAAACTCAATGTATAATAAGTCAGTGCTAATTTCTGGTTTTAATACCAACTTTTTGGCCAGCATTTTACTTTCAATTAATCAAATTTAAATCACCTTTACAACATTAATGAATACTACTATTGGTGAAATCCTGTACTAACCCCCCCCCCCCCCCCCCCCCCCTCAAGGGCCAACTCTGTTATAACACACAGTACCTTAGGCTTTTGCTTTAATGTTTTATCACATTCTTGCATCACTTTATCTTTGTGTTTTTCATACTCTTTTCTTTTTTTTCCCAATAAAAAAATTCTTTCATTGGGTGCTTCCACTCTGCACCACCTTTTTCCATTCCCTCTAATTTAAGGGTCACTTAAACACATACACATACATTAACAACTCCTTATCTTTGTCATCCATTACAGCCTCTGTTGATACTCTGCCAGGACATGGTGTCTACGTGTTCAAAATTCATGTTCAAGCTTATCATTATAATGGTGGACTACACCCCTTTCAGTTGCTTTTTATTTGAGGACTGAAGGTCCACATGTTCTACTAGTGCTTTGAAAAAAGGCATCACATTTGATGTACCACCTATGACTAATGTTTCAGTTTTCTGGATTAATGGAATATTTGTCAAACATGTGCATCTATTATTCCATAAATAATAGATAAAAAGAATGAAGTTTATAAATACAAATGTTTTTCTACTGTGGAACTGATGATATTTTACTGTTCAGATTAACCTAAATAACATGTAGCAAATCTGTCTGGAAACATTGGCCAAAGTCACACGTAAACAGTATGCAAAGCTGGTATATATTTACAGTAAAAGACTTAAAGCTTTCATTACTGCAAAAGGTGGTTCTAGAAATTTTTTAAGAGCTGTGATTCAATGCTTATGCACATGCAGCACATTTCTGTTTTTCTTAGGATTTTTTTTATAAACAGAAAATTAAGTCATATTAAAAAAATGAATTTTCAGATACAGTGC
Organism: Erpetoichthys calabaricus; assembly: GCF_900747795.2. Lineage (NCBI taxonomy): Eukaryota > Metazoa > Chordata > Cladistia > Polypteriformes > Polypteridae > Erpetoichthys > Erpetoichthys calabaricus. Next base: position 108,174,578 of record NC_041395.2, on the reverse strand, counting down.
TGTAAAAATAAAACAGACACTGAAGATCAAGTGTGGGATTTGTGGTTTGGTAGAGTTGAATGGGTCAAGGAACTGAATACATTTGTGTGGTTGATTGAAAAACATAGGTGAAAATAATGCTGCTGCATTACAGAACTAGAGAATTGGGTTTAAACCCTGGCACAGTCACATTTGTGACCGTATGTATGAGTCTTAATTGTACATAGTGCTGTAAACTTCATTAAAATAGTTTTCAGGTAAGGTATTTTAATCATGGCACTAGAGAGTGATGACATAAGACTAGAGTTTAAGAATTATATGCCATGCACGTGACAATAATGAACCTATAAGCAAATAATATTATGCACTATCATTGTCTGTTACATCCAACAAGCCATAGGAAAACTGAATGTTGTGAGACCAGCCTGTTCTGACCTGGGGGGTATTTTTCGTACGTCGCTTAAATCATCCGAGATCAGGTGCCTCATCTTGGATAAGTTAATGCCGGTGACACTCATCTGGGATAGGTCGGTTTTTCAAATGCAGCCGTGTATTAGATTAGTCTAGCTGGATCTAATCATCCGAGATGAATGCGCGCACCTGCGCTGATTGAAAAGCCCATATATATTGAGTCTAGAAAACATGATCAGCAAGTCTTTGATAGGCTGTAACAAAATGACGAAAGAACGGGCACATTTTTTTTTTCACACACGCGGCACATGACCTTTTATTCAAAGGACATGAAGAATTTCAAGATTTAATATGCACAAGGGGTAACACTGCAAAAGCAGCTCAGACCAAAAAAGACAGCTGGCAAAAAGTGGCCGACAAATTAAATGCTAAGTAGTGTGCATTGTACTTACTGAATGCAGCGTTTCATTTCCTATGTGTTAGATTAATTATTATTTAATATGTCATAATTCCGGATCAAACGTGAGCACAAGGAGAACATGGGAACAGGTTAAAGTGAAGTACAAGAATATACTTCAAACTGGTAAATATTGGTATATAACTATTTAAAGAATTGTTGACATAAATAATCATATATAATATAAAAAACATTAATTTTAAAGCTAATAAGAAGGCAGACAAGCAAAAAACAGCTGGAGGTCCACACGGTCCAGACCTAACCCCTGCTGAAGAGTTGGCTCTCCAGCAAAATGCCCATCAACCTGTTTCTGAGGGCATTCCAGGGGGAAGCTCCTCCTCAGAACCAGTGGCAGTATGCAGTGGTCACTTCATTTCAGGTAAAGGATGGTCATTGCATATATTTGTCCTCCATGTGTGCCATGGGTATGTTCCATATAGCCCTCTTTTTTGTTGGGTCAGTTGCAGGGAATGTCACATCCCTTGAACCTGTGTCTGACCAACGAGATATTGACTAAGGTCAAATATTTGATGAAGACACTGTGTCTGATTATTCATCAGGAGGAGAGGTACATTTTCCAAATAATGTTTGATCAAACTCCACTCTGATCAGTCCCATGTGCCCCAATCACATTTGGAAATCCTGGTAATGAGAATGTTAGGCTGATTGAGATTCTTCATGGAACTGTGGGTGTTTTTGCCTGTGTATTACCTACCTGCAATGGCATGAAACGCCTCTTTTATTGTCTGCATACGCAGGTGTCCAGAAAACACCATGAAAACCCGAAGGAAATATTTCAGAGCCAAACAGACTTTACGAATTGCCTGGCAAACTGCACTTTTAGTTAGATTTTCCGCATCGCCTACAGTATATAAAAAAGTGCCGCTTGTAAAAAACCTCAAAGCAATGCATACTATCTGTGTGGTAGTGAGAGCCCGGCTTTGCCTAGTTTGACTTCGAATATAAGGTGATAATAAATCTTTGAGGTACAATATTCCCCGTCAGCTAAAGTAGTATCTTTTGAAAAGAATTTCCTCCGGGAGCAATAAAGGATCTTGCCGATCGCGCAAACCCCTCTCTATATGAAATTCTAGTCTTATAATTTGCACACCAATATCAATTGGTCGCTCATTCATGAACGGCGAAGCCAAGACTGAATGAATTCCACATACGGATACTGATTACGTGTGTGAGCTAATCCTTGTTTACGCAGAACAAACATGCTCCGAGCAGGTTTGAGGATTAGGATGTGTTGCTATGACAACACTTCCAGCAAGAGTTTCGAAAAACCGACAGATCCAGGATCAGGCCAAATCGTCAACAATTACATCCGGCTAAACGACTAATCCATGTACGAAAAATACCCCCCTGGTCTCTTTGGGTACAGAGAAGCATACTAAGCGTAACAAATGCAATCCACGTAATAAGACCACCATGTACTAATATCACACCAAACCTGGGTATTTTCTACTTTTGGGTTCTCATTATTTTGCTCATTAACTGGGCTAAAAGTGAGTGAAAAGGAATTATGATAGCGAAAAAAGTTGATGTAAATAACAGCATTATTTAAAGGTCAAAAGATACAAAAACGTGAAAGTTTAATTTGAGACATTTGCTTTATGTAGCTGTAGCAGTCATACTCCTGTTTTGTTCCAAACTGCATATACTGACAGCTGACACTGTAGTGATGGTTTTGCCATTTTACCAAGTATTGTAAATGCACAAAATGTAGCTGAGTAATGATTTATACTAAAAAATAATGTATGAAAGAAAGACAAACAGCAAGCAAGGCTAGTTTCATTTAAAAAGTAGCTATTTCTTTAAATTGTTGCTGCAATACTGATATGCAGTGAATATTATCTTATTTTCCTTAGAAAAGTGAATCCCTTCAGTGGCATGCATTACCTTACTTTTTTGCATAAAATCAGTAAACAAATTATCAAACAGTTATAAACGACTGGCCAGCCACACATTAATAATAAAAACTATCTAGTTTTGATCAATAGCAGGTCAATAGGTATATCACTACCAAAAAAAATATAAAGCGTGCTGAGGTTTTAAAGCCCCACAGCTAAGAGTGCTCATTTTCACATAAGAAATAATTAATTCAGAATTACACAACGTAACTCTATAGGTTAATCTGTTAGTATCTGTCTATGAGATGATGACAAATAGAATGTGGATCCATGCAGCTATGTAATAATCCAAAACACACAAAAAACTCTAAAACAGAATGACTTGTGCTATGGAGTCCTTGCCCTTAACCTGTGGTAATTTACCTGTGGCATGGAATGTGGAATGCAGTAAATGACCTGCATTTACATGTATAGCTTGGCATTCTTTTTCACCAAAAACAGAAAATGCTGCAACAATATATTCAATGAAGAAATTAAACGTATATGCATTTCTCCACTGTTTGATTCACAGTCAGCAGGATGACAGTGATCAAGGGTGCTTCTTCTCAATTCAAGTGACTCAAATTTGAATTCCATCCTGTTCACAGTCAAGGTGAGCTTTGCGCTTCTCCAAATGACCATATGTATTTTATTTGATGTCTATAAATTATTGTTGTTAGTGGGTGTGAATGGCATTATGCCCTGCAATAGGATAGTACAACATCCAGAATTGGTTTCTGCCTGCTACCACTGCTGCTAGAATAGGCTACTTGCAGCCCTGAACTGGACAAGCATGTTATCAAATGAATGGATGAGCTGATATTTGTTTAAGCACATTGCCTTTATTATTAGGTACTGAATGAACACAGAAGCACATTTGTGGTTTAAACGAATGCAAGTACAGATACTTATTAAGGGTTCAAAAATTTTTTCTTGCCATTGAACTTAAGTACTTACTATTGACTTTAGCTTTAATTTCCACAAAAATAAAAAGGCAAAATGTACAGAATGTTCCATATTGTTTGTTTTACTCTACTGTATTTATTTTATATTATTATTATTAATAATAGTAATAATAACAATCTTTTTTCTTATATCCCTACATTGTTGCTATGATTCCCTTGAGCATGGGAAAGGTGCTATATAAATAAAATGTATTATTATTATTATTATGATAATAGGTTGCCAGTTGCTTATTTTTATTCAAGTGTTTCCTGCTGTATAAATTATGAATACATAACATGGTGGAGAAGGTGTGTCTTTGCTTATATCTTTGGTGTCTATAATTAGAATTAGAATCTGTGAAGGAAATTGAAAGTTAAAAATACAGTCCATAAAGGAAAGGTACATGATTTAGATGCTGAAGTAATACTAAAATTCAACCAGAACCAGAAACCAGAAATTGGACACAGCAAAAGTAACAGTTTTTAACACATACATACATAGATACATACATACATACATACATACATACATACTGTACATACAGACAGACAGAAAGAAGCCCATCAACAGTGAACTCAAAGAAAACAACAGCAGTAAAGCTGTAAAGAAACTTAAATTACTGAAAATATAAACAATCTCCATTGTATATTACTGAAACAAAATTTTATGGACAGAGGGCAATCTTCTGCCACAGTGAAAGTGAGACAAAGTTTGAAGAAGGGGATAAATACAGACTGATCCAAAGCATACCATTGTTTGGCTAGTTCTTCATCATGCAGCATATACCCAAGAACTGTCAACACAACCAAAGAGTGGAAAGTCTTAAAGTGGCCAAATCAAACTTCTGATTTAAATCTGGTTTAGCATACATTTATTTACAGAAAAAGGCCTACCACTCATTATGACAAATGTCAGCTGACAGCAATAGCAGCAAAGTCAAATGAATAAACCAACAGTATGGCAATGTCCAACTATTTCTGTTTGAGTCACTTGCATTACGACTAATCCATCTTAGTTCCCTCCTGATATGACGACTATTATTGAATGACTGTTCTTTCTTGCACTATTATGCATGAAACAGTTTGAGAGAGAACCTAGCTCTAATGTTAGGCTCATGCAATAACATTCAAGTCTATAATTTCTGCTAAAATACTATAGTAACATCTTACATGTTACTCAATTTACAGGTTCCCTGAAAGAGGTTACAGAGCAAATAATATGATTATTACATGTTGATTTAATTGTTTGTGTGTATCAAAAATGAATGGCTTTTTCTGGTACAGCTTATGTGAAGAGTAGTACAATAGTGAAAAACTTGAGATTAAAAAATAAAAATAAACTTTGATATACAATGTAAATAAACATTACATCTTTAGTTAGCCTGCCTTATCATCCACACTTCTCTTTCCCAGCCCCACTCCACCCTTCAGAAGGCCTGAAATTGATCTTCCAGTAAAGAAATTCAATTCCAGATTTTGTTGCTTACTAGATCTAGACCTCTGCACAAACAGGAATCATCTAAAGCCTGTCTATTCATTATTCCAAAGCCATGTTTTGCTACTTTTGACAAAACTCCAAAACAGCTTTGACTCCAGAATTGTGTCTTGGCTTTAGTCACTGAGCAATAACAAAATTCAGACTCTGGTCTATTCTAATTCTGAAATTGGCATTGCTGCATCTGGATATTTGTATTATCCTTCCACTTGGATGTACTATATTGTTAATACTGCCTATAAATGGGGGAAATGAAGCACTAATTATTTTTACCAATGTTTACAAATATTAAAAGCATTATACTCTATAAAGATGCATTGAAAGTGTAACACTCAACAAGAAAACACTCTGAATATGAATAGATAGTTGATGGAAAATTCATTGAGAGTTATGGCAACCACTGACTTTCAGCAACTCCTACCACTCAGTTACTTCAATCCAAATATTATAAATTAAGCTTTAATTACCACTCCAACTTGTCTTCTGCCATGTATTGGTAACAGAACTTTTCACAGATGCAATAACACTTAATTTTCTTTCATTAAGATGATCACTTCTTCTTGTACTATAATAACTATAAGGAAAAAATGGGTTTACAAAATGAATAGAGTGAAAAGTCAAACAAAATGACACCTTTTATTGGCTAACTAAAAAGATTACAATATGCAAGCTTTCAAGACAACTCGGGCCCCTACTTCAGGCAAGATTTTGCTTGACATCTCACTACATCTGTAATGGCTAACACAGTACAACACCCTAGTACTACAAAATGAATAGGCAAGAGTATATAATACTGGATATACATAAAAATGTTTTCAAACTTGCTTAATCCAACTCAGGTTATTCATACTTATATACATACAGTACAATCTTCAGTTCTGTCTTTTTTTGAAGTGGTGCTAAAACTAGGGTTTACTCTTGCAGATAAGCAAATAAATATGTGAGATAAACTCCGATTGTTCTGGGCACAATTAAAAAATTTGAATCAACTAAGGGAAAAAATATATGCTGTGTTAAAACAATATTAAAACCTTGCTTAATGTATTCTTTTTTTTCCAAGGGCAAACCACATTTTTTAAACTTAATGGAGTTAGATGTCATTACTTTTCTTTTTTGCTACTATTAAAACCCCTTTTTGTCTTCATTTACTTCATTTTTCAATTTATATTTTATGCAAAATTGTAATAGAATTACATCTAGCCCAAACTAGTTGAACATTATACTCTCTTAATAATACACCAGCTCAGTCTTAATTGATGTCCAGAGAAGTGGATAATCTGTCCTCCATGGACTACAGATTATGTTTCACTCCACATTCAGTGTACCCAATAAAAGTTACATCATCTCACCTTTTCGTCTTGCACTGATCACGCTATCTTACCTGATCACCTTTTCTTTAGCACCAGCTATACCAGTTCACTAGTGATTAAAGTATATTGAAAGTAATAACAGTGTGCATTGGTCTTTTCCAAAATGACTATCCATAAAATCAAAATTCAGTCTTCTTGATAAAATATAGTTGTATGCTGTTCCCTAAAATGATACCTGATATTCAGATTAAAAAGTTAGTCTAGCATTTTATAATGACCCCAACAGTTATGCCCTGCCAACTGCAAAATTAACATATGGTCTTGTTTTTCTAGTACCCTGAACTGTGGTTTTTCAAACTTGCCCATCAATTTGTGTGACGTATAAAGTATTAAAATTAATCTGTTACTTAATAAAACACTGTAGACACTGCATATTGATATTGTAACGTGTAAAACACTCTACTGCCAATATAACTTCTAATTTCAAATATGTATCTATTGTTATCTATAAAATTCTAGAATGTCAGCTACAATATTAGAAAAATGTAACATTTGTGATTTGTTAAAACCACTCAAAACGTCGGTGTGCATCATGAAGAGGTGAATACACAATAGAAACCCACAGAATTTTTCCAAATAATATTTGCACTTCAATTTTAACTGATTCATCCTTCATTTACTGTACTTCAGAAGCAGGTCCTAGATATGAGAAATTAATTCTGCCCTCTTTAATCAACTTTGTGGTGTTTATTTTTATTTAGTTTTATAACGGCCATTACTACTACCATACGTATTATGCAACCCTGTGGGTATATTTTGAGTGTAAGCATACACGTTTTTTTTTTTTTAAACACTGTGATTTTGCTTTCTGTGCTACACAAGATAAACATTAGTCTGTTTACGTTGTTAATTACAAAAAAGGTTCATTAAGCTTTCATTTTACACAAAAAAATAAATATATAAAAATAAAACAATAAAAACGCCTACCTTCTAATCTGAAGGGCTTATTTTGACAATTTGAACAATGTTTTTTTTATCTACAACAGTACTAAATAAACACCCACATGCATAGATCTCCCAAAGATCCTCCGATTTTCTCCAACATTCCAAAGACATGCTTGTAAATTGGACTGGTGTCAGTGGTCCCTATGATGGAATGGCACGCTATCCAAGGTTGGTTCTGTCCTTGTACGGGATTCTGTAGTTAGAGATTCTGAATGTCTCCGCATTAGACCACGTGAATTAAAACAAGAGTTGAGTATCTTTTTAATATGTTTAAAAGTATAAAAAGACATCGAAGGGAAATCCATGTATTAACATTATGCTTTATTTATGCCTCAATTTTTACTGCTAAAATTTCGTTTTCAACCTAAATCATGCTTTATATGCACAATACGCTTATGTTCATGTTACTTTAGATTAAATTAGATTAGATAAACTTTATTAACCCACGAGAAAAATTAAAATTTACACAACAAGTTAGGAAAGGTTCTGGAAAAAAGTCTGCTTTACCACCGTCAAGACTACACAGGAAAACGTCAACATTTAACTGCAAGCGTTTAAATCAAGGCGAATTCAAATTCTCACACCTTCATGAGACCGACTAAAGTGCAACTCCTTATGAACTGAAATGGTTATTTATTAACCAAGTGACAAATAAGCGATTTATCGTTTATACTTCTCGACACTATTCAATATTCACGTTTACTCGTGCCATTTGTCCCTCCACTCTCCTCACCGTGTCCAAGTTGCCCATACCCTTCCTAATCTTCCTTGTCACTGTGGTCACACCAACTTGCCTTTTCTCCACTGCAAGGACCGCCAAAAACTAGACTGCTGTCTCGTGATCACTTTTATCGACGACTACAGCAATTTTCTCTTCTCCAGCCACGAGCACACCGGCTCCTCTACTTCGGCGGAACGAGCCTGGAACCTAGAGGTGTTGGGCCGTGCTCAGCTCAGCTCAGTCCGGCTCTCTCCTGTTCTCCATGGGGCGGGGCGAATGATGATTCGATTTGGTTTGGTTCGGTCCGGTCCGGGTTGTCTCCCCAGGCGAAGCCTGACTTCCTGTTAAGACACACCTCTCACCTTCACACCGTCCGCGACCGCCCCTAGTACACCAATCCCTTCAGTCAGCCTGCTGTCGCGGAATCTGCGATGAAAACATCCGGTTCTCAACCGGATGCGGACTCTCCAGAAAAGAAACTCACTCCTCCTTCGCTCGCTCGTTTCTTTGACTCCAGAGCAACGCAACTTCCGGGAAACATATGAAAGTGAAAAGTTTAATGTATAAACCGTGTCTTCTTGTTCACTAGTTCTGTGTCATTTTTACTAGTGCCTAGCTGGGACTCTTGTGAATCCTCATGTAAAAGGTAGGTTTTGTCCCACTCCCAGCAATCGTGACTCCGTGTGTGGCGAGGTTCCGAAATCACCCACGTCTGAGCAAGCTGTCACGGCTTAGCTGTAGGCCTCAACTGTCCGCTTAGGGAACAAGATACACATTTGTCCTCTTTAAGCAGTAATGCCCCATTTAGCATCTGTATTCTGTCCATGAAGATAGCCAGGCAAACAAATTTTCCCGCTGAAGTTCGATTTAAAGTTCCTTTGCCATGCCAACCGAGAATTAAACCCATACACACGACCCAACAGTGTCCATTCACCCTCTTTAAAAAGTACCGCCTGCACATGACATGCTGCCATTGACTAAGCGATAAGATACGGCAGAATGGTGTACGTTACAAATGGGCACTTAGCGTCTAGGAAGCACTCCTTGGGATATCATCTAGCCTTCCCGAATATGCAGTGTTGGGGAATGTTGCTTTTAAAAGTAACTTAATTCCAGTACTCATTACAAAAAGACAACTATATATGTTACATAGTAACTTATTATAAAATGTAACGTGTTACAATGTGATACTTTTGTGTTTTCCACTTTTGCATGAAAACTGCAAATTTCTCTGGCCAGAATTTTTTTATTAAATGTTAAACCCATATATGAACTTTAATGAAACTGACCAGAAACATGGCCACATTTGGTAATTATTTTCTGTGTTATAAACCCATTTAGTCTTTACCGTGCTGTGAAACAGTGTTTGAAGTGGAAATAAATAATTGTCAGTACAATTTGGTTTTGTAAATTGCTTAGTCCTCCTCGCAATGCATTATACATTTTATGCAATTTCTTAACCACAGGGGTGGGGTACCTCACAGAGTTTAGAGCACATTGTTAGAAGTATACTATAGCAAAGAGTGGCCATGGTCTCCTGAAAGTTTTGAGCATGCTGATTATATCAAAGAGTGAGGTTTGGGCACCTTTGGGGGACAGAGCTAGAGGTACTGTTATGCATTGTTATACAGCCATATATAGCAGGTACTCCAGCACTGAAACAGAAAAATGCAGGTATGGCCCCACTCCAAGCCCAGCTGTGAAGTAAACAAAATTCATCCCCTTTTTGCATTACCAACATGAGCCACCCTTCATGGTATGAACACTGGCCATTGAGACAACTGATCACACTATTCCAAAATACTTATAAGCAAATAATGTGAGTAAACCTAAACAGATACTGTATAGGTTTCTGTTAGTGGATTACACACTCTTTCCTTGTTGGCTGTGTGATTGTTCCCTGCAAAGGACCAGACCAGTTAGGAGGGATGACACCAGCATGCAGTCTCTGGTTTAAGAGGGTGGTTGTTGGTACTGAATCCTGAATTCAGATTCCTCTACTAGGGTCGTATTTTTGAGACTCAAAGGAACATTGTTTCTCTTGACACCCAGAACTAGGCCTGAATCACATCCTTGTAGCATTGGGAGTGAACGTGACATGTTCCTTCTCTCTAGTACACTTATTGTTTCATAGCAAGCACTCTTGCAAAATATTTTAGAAAATATCATAAAGAGCTGAGCCATGATAGCTACTTTGTCATGACAGCCAAGACAGAACATGGCATCTGAGTTACCCCTGTGTAGTCTTCAGGATACAGCCCCTAAAACACAAGGCAAATAGAAGAATTCCCTATTTATCTAGGAGAGCCAGCCGGGAGTCAGTTACCCGTATTTATGCATCTAAGTCCTATTTTCCATTTATGACTGAATTTTGGTTGGCTTTATTGTTTGTCTGCCTCATATGTTTCAGAGTCACTAAGTAGTAACAATGCCTGTCTTAGTAAACCTCAAGTGCACAGAAGCTCGAGGAAAATCAAGAAATGGAAATAGCAACTGGAAACAATTTTGAGAAGTGAGCAACTAGTGGTCTGAACAGGTTATTGGGAAAGGCAACACAGAATATGTACTTTATTTAGTCATGGTTGGTGTTTTCAACAATTTCAATCAGCTTGAATTCTGGTGCAGCAGCAGTCAAATGTGTCTGTTCATTTGAAAGCACAGGGAAGGGAAAGCCGTGGCAGTGACACTGCAGTCACTTCTTCATCTCTTTGCATATTCTCATTGGTCTGAGGAGTCCTGGTTTTCAATGACTTTCATCATCCACTTTCTCATGCGGAAAAGATGGGTGTAGAAGCCAAATTTGTCATCACGGTCACATCCCTCACCCCAGGAGACAATCCCAACTTGATACCAGAGCCCATCATCTGGATTCTGCAACAGAAGCAATATATTATTTTTATTTGTGAACTTCGGGATCTGCGCTTGCTTTGTGATTAGCCATTTTGTTGTCTTCAGGTAGCTTCTAATTAACAATTTTTGTTTGTTTCAGCCATGACAATGGGGAACACTAATGCACTTCTAGAGTATGAGTATGTTTTTGTAACTCACCATCATGACAAATGGTCCGCCGCTGTCTCCCTCACAGGCATCACCCCGTTTTGAATCAGTGGAAGAATAACCTGAGAAGTCAGGAAGAGACAGATTTCAAACCCAGTGGGAAGCCTCATCACTACTCCTTGCAAGTCATACTGTACCTAGAAGCAGGTGCACACGGTCAGCTATGAGGAAAACGGAAGCAACTGTTTTCAGTGTGTAAATCTGGTGGCACTCTTGACAGTTTTCTCAGTCACTGATAAAAAATGGGCATTTATCTTATATCAGGGCACTACAGTAAGCATACTATATCTTTCTTGGTATGAAAAGGGAACGACAAAAATGTCTTCCTCATTTCTCTTCATGAAACATAAAAAAAGTAGCTGGTGTAACTTAAAGCATTAATTTCATATTCAGTACATATTTTAATGGTGTTTTTAATCAATTTTTGCCAGGTTTAGAGCCATTTTGATGCTTTTGCTACACAGCACTGTTTAGCTTAAGGCTATAGCATGGTGCATACTTGGCTCACATTTTGAAAAATGTATATCAGTATCAAGGATTTAACCTTCATGAACCATGCAACTGCACCTTGGCTCGGTATGATTTAGACATATTGAGAATACTCTTCCCCATAATGAAAGGACCCTTTGCACAGATTAATATTTTTGGGGAAAGATTCATTGCCTTATGTTCTGAATATACTTGTTTCAACACAGGATCGTGGAGGGCAAGATCCTAGCACAGCAATGTCAAGCGTAATGCAGAAAGTAAAGTTGAATGAAATGTCAAAATGTTACAGGGCATAGTGATGCTGGGCCAGTTTGGAGATCCCTAATTTGCACATCTTTGTGATGTGCGAGAACAGTAGAGGAAGTACACTAGGATGATATGGAAACTCTTTTGTAGAGAGTGCCTAGAATAGGACTCTAGAGCTGTAAGGCAACAGTACTTACAGTACCTCTGAACCTTACAGAAGTTTCACAAACAAAGGGAAACCATTTAGTCTGTCATTTTCTAAGTCCCGCCAAGTTATAGGGTCTTTCATCATGCTTGCCATTGTAAAGGCAAGTACGTGGTAATCTTCACTGAAGGCATTGAGTGTTCTTGATTTCTTCACTTTATTCTGTGGTTGCCTATTTTTTACTCACTTGCATGTCCTTTGAGTGATCTCAGTAAGTGAATAATTATGACAATGTTGGGAAATTCATGTAGTACTCACTACTGGGTCCAGTGCAGTTGGGAGTGATGTGGGATGCTGAGTATTCTGTAAAAGCAGAGGGAATCCTACTGACCATAGGAAAACCCTTTCAAACAAAATATTTCTACCATATTGAGATGAGAATATAATATAGAGATGCTTTGTATCCCTAAACATACAAAGTGCATGCACTTGGCTACACTTTACTAAACTCAGTACCTGCTGTTTGTGAGAACTAGTGCCCTGGTAACAGGAGTGTCTACAGCTGTGTCTTACTGTGCACTTTTTTTTTTGTAATAACTAGCAAACCTCTCCACCAGGTCACATGGCACACCTGCACAGAACATGTTGTCAGTCACTTTGATCTTGGTAGAAGTGCGGCACTTTTCTTGGTCAACAATTGGCAGATTAATTTGTTGCAGAACAGCAGGCAATGAGCGAGAATTGGACGTCCATGTTTCAAACAGATTGCCCCATCCAGTCACTCTGCCTTTGAATCCAGCAAACATGAGGCTAGGAAAGAAGAACGAAGATTATTTACAGCTGCTTCAATGAAAAAACATGCTGTTATCTGTCCAAGAGTTGAATTCTCTCTTACTTCTGAACAACGTCCTTGGTTGGCAGACAAACTGGCCAGATATAGTTTGTAAAGCTGGTTGGCTTCCTCATATGTAAAAGAGCAATATCCCTGTCTAGATTCTCTTTCCAGTTGTACTTGGGGTGCAGAATAATTTTATCAATGGCTACAATCTTCTCCTGCTGTTTTTCAAATCTGACAAATAAAGAACAGGAAAGGTCAAGAAACACTTCCAGTCATCATTTTCAGTGACTAGGGTGGAATGCCTGATGCTGTCACAATATAAAGCACTGGTTAATGCACTACTTATTACTTCATGAGATTATATTTTATATATGAAATGTGGCTATGGAGAAGAATGGAAAAGATCAGTTGGATGGTAATTTATCTAATTTAAAAGTGCTGGAAGTAATTGGTGAAGAAAGGTGCATGTTAGAAACAGTGAAAAGAAGACAACAAAACTGGATAGGACATGTACTAGGAGGAGATGGACTGTTGAAAATAGTGTTGGAGGGTAAACTAGATGGAAAGAAATCAAGAGGAAGGCCATGGGAAAACATTTTATATTGCCTGAAAGATGGTAAATTATACAAATACTGTAAGTAAAAAGAAGAGCAGAAGACAGAGTACTGTGAAGGAAATGGTGATCGAAAGACCTGCCTTATGACACATAATTAAAGGAGAAGAGGTTATTTATTATTATTATTAATACACATAGTGATGGTATTATTGTTATCTTTTATTGAACTACATGATAAATAATGTTTTGATTACTGTACAGTACAAATTAGATAGCACCAAGGATGCAAGTTAAGTTCCTAGTTAGAATCTGTTCACTATGGTATTCACGTGTACTCTTCATTTTGGTGCGGGTTTCTTTCCAGTACCACCTACAATTCAAAAGCATGCTATTATGTCAATCCAAAACTTTAAACTGGGACGCAAGCATCAAGTGGTCTGAACCTCAAGTGAAAAGGCAACACTAAGGTATTGTTTATACTTAGTCATGCATGGTATTTTCAACAATGCCAATCCACTCAAATGCTGGTACAGCAGCAGTGAAACATATCTTTGTTCATATGTATGCAGAGGGTTAGGGAAAGCCAATGCATATTCTTAATCTCCTAGCAGGTCCTCGTTGTGCGGTCCCAGATGACTTTCATCATCCACTTTCTCATAAAATGGCATTACATTTAAAGATGATTTGTAGCTTTTGCCCGTCACTTCTGCGATAGCCTGCAGCATTACATAAATATGACCAGTAAAAAGTGGGTTCAATAAAATTAATGGATGGACTGTACAATGTAGTGATGACATAATACCTATTTGTTTTAATGCTATGCAGTGAAGTGTTTGTCACAGATATTTGGTCAGTGGTTAGTAACAGGAATTGTCAGAGAAAATAGATGTAGACAAAAAGACAGATTGAGGTTACTTCCTGCAGTTTGTGGCTAAAAGGTGTTGGATTGTCAGTTTTCACAGGAGTTGTATTTTGAGTAATGGTAAAATGTTAATAATGAAAGCCAGTGTGCTGCATATCTCCTGATTATTTTTTGCTTTAAGTTATATATTTTTATAATATCATGTATCATATTTATATAGGTGCTTCCCCCATTTTTATGTTATTGTACTCATAAATTCTCTTATGAACGCTTTGAAATCCCCTCCTGGCTCACTGGTACATGAAAACTCCTACATATGAAATTCTGTTTGAGTTGTCTTGATGTCTAATTATGCTAGATGTCAAGCTTTTTGAGGTTATTTTTCACATACTGAACCAATCTTAGAAGTTTTTTATTTTCCTCTTCATTGTGTCAGCTGATCAACTAACCACATTCTAGAATCAAGAACTCCACCTACATCCTAAATCTACCAAACTGCTATGAACTTTTTTATTTACTCTTGTATCTTTTCATTAGATTTAATAATGTACACATGCCTAAGTCAAATGCAGGTACTGTATATACTGTTGTCTTCTTCTTCTTTCGGCTGCTCCCGTTTTGGGTTGCCACAGCAGATCATCCTCTTCCATATCTTTCTGTCCTCTGCATCTTGCTCTGTTACACCCATCACCTGCATGTCCTCTCTCACCACATCCATAAACCTTCGCTTAGGCCTTCCTCTTTTCCTCTTCCCTGACAGCTCTATCCTTACCATCCTTCTCCCAATATACCCCACATCTCTCCTCTGCACATGTCCAAACCAACGCAATCTTGCCTCTTTGACTTTGTCTCCCAACCGTCCAACTTGAACTGACCCTCTAATGTACTCATTTCTAATCCTATCCATCCTCGTCACACCCAGTGCAAATCTTAGCATCTTTAACTCTGCTACCTCCAGCTCTGTCTCCTGCCTTCTGGTCAGTGCCACCGTCTCCAACCCATATAACATAGCTGGTCTCACTACTGTCCTGTAGACCTTCCCTTTCACTCTTGCTGATACCCATCTGTCACAAATTAGTCCTGACACTCTTCTCCACCTATTCCACCCTGCCTGCTCTCTCTTTTTCACCTCTCTTCCACAATCCCCATTACTCTGTACTGTTGATCCCAAGTATTTAAACTCATCCATCTTTGCCAACTCTACTCCTTGCATCCTCACCATTCCACTGACCTCCCTCTCATTTACACACATGTATTCTGTCTTGTTTCTACTGACCTTCATTCCTCTCCTCTCTAGAGCATATCTCCACCTCTCCAGGGTCTTCTCAACCTGCTCCCTACTATTGCTACAGATCACAATGTCATCAGCGAACACCATAGTCCACGGGGACTCCTGTCTAATCTCGTCTGTCAGAAAGAAGGGACGAGGGATCGCATTTCGAAACACTTCTATTGGCTAAATATGTGCTGAGATATGGAGCAGTTTTGTAGGTTTTGCCCCGACTGTCAAGTTGTTTCCACTTATAGACCCGCTAGGGCTCCCCTCTCACCAATACCTATTTTGGATGTCCCTTTTGACAGTGTTGGCCCACTCCCCAAGAGTAAGAATGGTTATGAGCATATGCTCATGTTGGTTGATTATGCAACAAGATACCCCAAGGTGGCCAATCCACAGAAGGCCAACACACAAGCTGTTGCAGGCTCTATCAGAAATATTCATGCATATTGGCATTCCTTGTGAGATTTTAACTGACCAGTGCAGTCCCTTTACTTCCCGTGTCATGAAGCAGCCGTGTGAGAGCCTTCCAATTAAACAATTGAGCACCACTGTTTATCATTGACAGACAAATGGCCTAACTAAACGATTTAACAAGACTTTGAAACAGATGATTGGCTCATGATGGCCCGACCTCCCCAGTCACCTACCGCCTTGAGTCTGTTCGAACTGTTATTTGGCCGCCAACAACGAAGGGTGTTGGACATTTTTTGGGAGGAATGGATGGGGGTTCCCAGTGCAACTCACGGGGAGAGATTTGTTGATCGGGTTGTTTGGTTCCAAGGTCAGATTTCTAGATTGTTCACTATCACAGTGGAACATCAGCAGCACAAACAGGAGGTGCAAAAACATAATTGGTCAGTGGCAAACTTTTCAAATTCAAAAGGGGTGATCAGGTATTGGTGTTGATCCCATCTGAGCCAAATAAATTTTAGGAAAAGTGGCTGGGTCCGGTGGTAGTGGAAGAACATATGAGTTCCATGAATTATGAGGTCAGAAGTTTTGTCTAACGAAACCCCATGCAAAACTTGCATGTTAACCTTTTGAAGGAGTGGCACGAACCTCACGAGATGCTGGCCACTTCTGCTGCAATATCCCAGACAGAGGTTACTATTGGTGATGATCTGATGGACACCCAGAAGGCTGAGTTGCTCTCAGTGATCTTTTCGGCCATGCCTGTCCAGACTGAAATTGCTGAACACAAAATCATAATTGAAAAATATAAATGCACCTGTATCATCTTCCAGAAGCGACGAGGAATGTGATACGAGGAGGAGGTGAAGCAGATGCTCTAAGTGGATGTAATTCATGAGAGTAAAAGCAAATGGCGAAGCCCAGTTCTGTGTAGATTTTAGACATTTGAATAAGATTTCCAAGTCTGATGTGTACCCAATGCAGGCAGTCAGTCATCGCCCAACATGCTATCCTGACACATGGTCACGGGGGTCTGCTGGAGCCAATCCCAGCCAACACAGGGAGGAAGGCAGGAACAAATCCTGGGCAGGGTGCCAACCCACCGCAGGACACACACCAAGCCCACACTAGGGACAATTTAGGATCGCCAATGCACCTAACCTGCATGGCTTTGGACTGTGGGAGGAAACCAGAGCACCCGGAGGAAACCCACGCAGGCACGGGGAGAACATGCAAACTCCACACAGGGAGGATCCGGGAAGTGAACCCAGGTCACCTTACTACGAGGCAGCAGTGCTACCACTGTGCCACTGGTACCCAATGCAGCGAATTCATAACTTATTGGAGAAACTCGGGCAAGCCTTGTACATTTCATCCCTGGATCTCACAAAAGGGTTCTGGCAGGTGCCCCCTGGAGGACTCCATTTGCGAGAAGACCACATTCACCATATCAGACAGGTTGTTCAAATTCACTAGACTCCCATTTGGTGTCCATGGTGCACCATTGATTTTTCAACGTATGATGGACCAGATCCTTGATGATGTGGTCATTTTCAGTAATGATTAGGGCTCTCATCTTGATCGCCTGCAGGCAGTTCTTGACAGTTTGAGGCTGGCTGGCTGGGTTGATGGCTAACCCTAAGAAGTGTAAATTGGGTATGTCAGAAATTCATTATTTGGGGTATTCCATGGGGAATGGTGTGCTTAAAGCTCAAGTGGACAAGGTGGGGGAAATGCAGAAGCAGGTCTGTGCTTTCTTCTGACTCGTTGGTTATTACAGGAGATTTATTCTGAATTTTGGTCATAGATCCTCCCCTCTTATTGACTTTGCCGCTTTGTCCTCATTCCCAGTTCTGCAGAATCTGGACTTTTCTAAGGAATTCATTCTACAGATGGAGGCAATTGCTTTTGGTTTGAGGTTGGTGCTGTCTCAGTGTTTTGATGGGGAGGAACATCCCATCACATTTCTGAGCATGAAATTTCTCTCCAGGGATCGTAATTACTCAAACATTGAGAACGAATGTTTGGCAATTAAGTGGGTGGTGGAGTCATTCTGCTACTACTTATGGGGTCGTGACTGACCACGCTGTGCTCCAGTGACTGTACAGACAGAAGGATACAAATGCCTGCCTCACTCAGTGGTTTATTAGCTTGCAGCCATTTGCTTTTGATGTTCTACACCATCCCGCTTCTGCACACGTCAGTGCTGTCGTTCTCTCGCATCTGGCTGAACCTGGCTTAGACTGTTGCTTTGTCCACATCGGTGTAAACAAAACTGCGGTGGGGGTGTGAGATTTTTGAGACCATCTCCAAATGTGCTGCACACCGAAATGCAGTTGATGCATCTGTCAAGAATTGCTTGTCCATTACAGAGGCAACCGCAGGCTTGTGGCATCAGTCACCCAATGGTTGATACAGGGAATATTCCAACCCTGCCCTTGTCCTGGCTCGTCACTGCTTGTTTGCTTTGTCTGTGTGTATTAAAGGGGTAGTTCACATTTGAATAAATACCCTGACTCTTCTTGTTTTGAGGGGAATAAAGTTGATTTTCTTGAAGCCTTTGGACTCGGCATCTTCTCTTAGATGCAAGACAGTGACTCAGGCATAACAGTATCAATAGGTGTCTTCAGCAGTTGTGCTATTTCAAGGTTTCTGATTATAAATATGAAAATATTTTTGATATTTGATTCTTTACTGGTAATCCTAACTCCCCTAGAGCCACTACCAGAAAGTTAAAAATGATACATTTCAAACATTAGCCATGTGGGTTATTATTTTAGAGTATTTCAAAGTCAGTGATTATGAATGTAATGTCATTTTTCATTTTTGATCCTTTACTAGGGATGTAGCCCTCTATGAACCTCTATCAGAAGATAAAAAATTACAAATTTCTATCACAATTGGAATATTAATACTTGAAAATTTTAAATTGAAGTATACATTTTAATATTTTGGATATTTGACAATAACTATTCTTGTTTATTATGTACTTCTAACTCATGAAATAAAGCACTACATTTCTTATGAACACTGCAAAATAGGTTGGCTTATGTTAATTTTTTTTTCTGATCAATATTGGCGACTTACTGAATCCTGATGTTAAACAGCATAAGATAAAAACCAGTACACTAACACAGTGTCATTCACTTTATGTCAGTTTGATAGGTGACAATCAGCCTGGCATTTTTAACCATTGTAAGAAGTGTACAACAATCTCCAAATTCCAATTAATATTTACAAAGGCGTACCTAACATAACATACTACAGAGGTCATTTTCAAAAAATATTAAAATAGCTCAATTCAATAGCATTTGATAAAAATATGCTCTTAGAAAATTATACACTGGGTTTTACAAAATGTATGAAATGAGTATATGAGTATGAGTTTTCATCCAGTTGTTGCAATTGGTTCCTATTTTCTGCCAATATTAAAGAGGAAATTTTTTTAATAGGAGGGCTTATTGTCACACGTACCAAAGTTTGTGGTCATACCATGAACTGTTTTTATAGGTGTTCTTGTATAAAAGAATATACTTTAATACATTCTTCCACCCTCTGCTTACTATTTAGTATCTTATGTTCTTTATAAACACACCCCACTACTTTTCCTGGCTACAGAACTACTTGTGATGAGAAAATTATTTTGTCCATTAATTAACTTTTGAATTTGACTAACTCCGTTGAGATCATTAAGACTGGACCCATTCCCAGCTGAATCCAACAGTGAGGCAGCAGTTAAACGATTTCAGTAATTCAAAATGTAGTTCTGTCTTGCTTACAGTATGAAATGTAGGAACTAATGAAATTTCGTATCTGTATGGTGTGTTATCTGGAAGAGATACACCTGTAATTTTCCACTCTAGCAGTCTGCTTTTTATGTTAAATTGTGAAAGCTAGTACTAAAAGACTTGACTTCTCTGCATTTAAAAGAGAACTGCTAAAATATAGGACGTCAAGTTGAGTAGAAGCAGTTCTATTTTGTTACACATTTGAATGGAAATTTAATTTCCACAATCAATGCAACTTACAGTATTTATCACCCTAAATTAATGAGATTTTTATCGCATTTTAAGTCACTTTGCAAATGAGCTGTTTGAAGAGAACGGCAGATTGTTAAAAAGCTAAACAAAAGATACACAAAAAGTTTGGAGCCCTGCTGAATGTTATAATAACCCAATATGAACTTATTTGGGCTTTTTATATTAGCACAACAGCTTTTATTCTTCTTCATGGGATTCAAGCCTCACAAAATTTTACAGATGTTTATTATTTTTGAGTGATATTTAAAATTTCACTAGGAACACTAAAAAATCTAAAGCTACCATGCTTGTTTGTAGTACAGAAATAATTGAAATAGATATATTTTTGTGGAGTAAATACTAACACACATTGAAATTTATTTCAATTTTTCACATGTAGAAACAATAGAGAATTTTTGTTTTCACAAGAAATGTTACACTGATGTATTTATGTGTGCATGTATTTATCTAAAGTAACTTACAAACCACAACTTGAAGGTAAAGTTAGTATCAATTTAGCTTGAATGGCTGACACTAGACTATATAGTGAGTGTTGTATGGTGCTTCTTTCTCTACTAGACCTGTTGTTGTTCATTGTTATTATACATTATACTACACAGTGCAGTGTATTATTTCATTATTGTTAATATTATTATAATGGTGGTTACAGTGGGAAAATATGAAAATATTCCAGGCTCATATGTTTTCAAAGCTGGTTAGAAGGCACTTACTTAGCACGGTAATGTTTCCCAAGGCGCACCAGGATGTCAGAAGCCGTAAAGTTTTTATCCCAAGGTGGGTAAAGTATACAGTGGGCTGCAGTCAGAATCCACTGGTCACTAAGCAGACTGCCTCCACAAAGCAGTTCCTGAGGAGCCTTCTTATACAACATCACCTGCCTGAAAAATTCAAACCAAAGTATGTCATGACAGGATGCTCGCTCTGCTAAGAAAAAAAAAAGATAACAACAAACCTCATGTCCATTTGGTGTTTGGCTACTCTCTGACAACTTACCAGGGAGCACTGCCTTCTTTTGCATCCTTTCCACCAACAACTCGTTCTTTTACATAAGACTGAAGCAGCTCTTTATCAGTGGCATCCTCTTTATTTATTTTTTCAAACAGGGGTCTCTTACCACAATCTGAAAGTCAGAGAGAGGGAATAATTGACATAATGCTATTCTCAATTTAAATCTCTTTGCCACTTTACTATTAGACACCAGTAGCATCTTCTACAAGAAATCCAGATCTTTTCTCTCAAAACAATACTTGGCACAGGGTCTTCAGTCTGGTCTTAACAGCAGCATTTTACTGGCAAAAGTACATTTGTAGGTGCAATAAGAGTTATACACACCACGTCAAAACCACAATAATCCTCTCTGTGGAGTTCACAATGGATATCTCTCTATTATAATAAAAAAAAACCTGGGATGAGACAAGACTTTTTCAGAGAGATATTTTCATGTCCTGCGAGACAAGACTTTGTGCCAAGAGATTTAACCATGCCTGGGGCTGGAAATAAAAGACAAAGAGTAGATGACAACGTAGAATGTCGTAAATAATTCAAAAACATTGGCACGATACACATGCAGAGCAGGTTAGAGATAATGAAAGTACTGAAATTCGAAAGTCTCAAAAAAATGATAGTAAAGATCGCATTAACGCAAAAAAACTGAAATTATTACTCGATGAAATAACGGAACAGCGAAAAGAGATCAAATATATTGTTCGGATTTAAACTTTAAGTTGGAGACTTGTAGATCGTCTAATTCATGCTGACATCAGGGAAAAGTACTGTTTCTTCCTAATGAAGAGGCGTATCTGTGAGAATTAAAAGATTTGTTGTTTGGTGAAAGTGAAATCCACATACGCAAGCAGCAGAGACGTGAAGTGGCTGGCACATAGCACAGGCCTGGGGGATTGCCGAACAAAGCAAGCAGGGGGCGAATCCCCCTAGTTTCTTCTTAAAACATTCTACTGTAACCTTAGATTTACACATGCAGTGAAATTATTGATCATGGCGTGTTTGTTTTTTCTTATATTTCAACTCAATGCATGGGACATCACGTCAAATGGTTTGTGTTTTCATTCACATTGTAGCTGATATTTTTCCCTTCTTCCAAGCCAGACATCAGCAGATTAATACATTTCATCACTAAAGTTCCTGCCAGATGTTCTTCCACCACCATCTCTCTGCCTCTCTCTTTCAGAATCCTTTTGATCCATTTTTCAAGCCATTATAGCAAGCATAATGATCTATTTGATCTGCACTATATATTTACGCATGGTTTTAAGTATTATGGGATGTTAATTATATAATTATCGTTGTGCCCACACCTTTTTAGAAGCAACAAATATGTTCCTTTCATTTTGTCATTTACTTAAACATCTGCCATTGAGCAGCATCATATCTGAGTGTATGTGTTAGCTTGTCAACCAGTGTTTAAATACAGGTTGTTTATGAAGAACCTGTGAAGTCCTTAGTTATGTGTGCTAGAAGTAGCAAAGTTCTTTTTTTTTTTTTTTTTTTTTTACCAACGATCCACTGTATAACCTTACAGAAATCCACAAACCTAGAAGTGTGAAGTATAATCATATGTCTACATTATTTCACCCTGAGGTATTTTCCTGGGTCCTCTTTCTGTGGTCTAGTCTTCTCTTTATATGCTTCCTTCATTCTTTCATTGCTTATTGTGAAACGCTCTTGTATCTTATTAAAGTGTTCTTCCCCTGCAATTAAAAATGTGCTGCACAGTGTGCAAAGTTTCTGTATACTAATGTCTCTGAGTCCAGGGCTATTTCCTTTACTTTGCATTCTTTCAACTGTAAATAAATACAGTTGTATAATGTGCTTATAATGTGTCAGGCAGTTGAAGTAAATAAATACATTTGTATAATGTGCTTGTAATGTGTAAGTCAGTTGAAATTAAAATGTAATAACAAATATAAATATCTCCTGCAAATACCTTAGTTATTAGTTTCTCTCTTTTTATAGCTACACTTGTATATGTCACAACATATACCTGTATCTGTTTAACGTACACACCTAAGCATAATGCTGGCAGTCATGCAAAACAATGCCATTCCCTCAGTATTAAAAGATACACAAGATATTGTCAGTTGAGCCTCAGGTACTGAATGACTTCTTGGTTTCAGTGACACATTGTAAACATTAGAACTGACTGCAGCTCTGAGTTAAACATGGTCGAATAAAAAATAGTACCATGTAATATGAAGCATTACAAATCATATCACTGCCATTAAACTGGTAACATGATCACAAACATGGAAAGCATAAAAATTATAAGAAATATTAATGTCTATTATGAACAAAACAATCAGGTCAGGAAAGGAATAATGTGTTGCTCATAGTTAAAGCTAGTTGCTATGCAACTTTGGTGAAATGCTAACTCTGGTTGACAGCTCTAAATTTAAGTTCCGTCTTTACCCTTCAGCTTTTTCCCATTAGTCAGCTAGACTGAGCAACCCATCATTCAAGCATATCTAGTAACTAAAACCATACAAATCTGGCCACTGTCAATTTTGTCCAGACCATTTTGTCTGTATTATTACAAATAGTGCTTTGTTTCTGTAATGGATTTGCATTATTCTGGACTTTCTGTTTTCCTCTTTTTCACATCACTAATATTTTGGTATATGCTAAGTACCTGTAACTTATTTTTGTATTTGCCTGACTTTATATAATTATTGATAGTAGTTTTTTTAGTGCTTTAAGGCAGATGTTTTAATGCTCAGCCCTGGAGGCCACTGTGGCTACAGGTTTTTGTTCCAACCAGTGTTATAATAATGAGTCATTTTATCTTTAATTGATCTCATTATTTAATTAGTATGGAAGTCCCTAATTTTTTTTTCTCTGTGGTCCTCATACTATTACATAAAATAGCTATGTTCTTCCCCTTCTTTTATTTTGCATTCAGAAAAGTGCAGTGGTGTGAGATTTACACTCATAAGAATTATTGTATTCTTTATATCTATCAGTTTTGCCGTTTTCACTTTTTCATTGGAATATGCTGTTTTAAATCTATTTAACTGCTGACAATTACCAATGAGCAGAGCAGACACCAGTGCAAACACGAAATATTAATGGGCAGCTATTTCACTGTTACATACCTGTGTGCATGATTAGTTAATAGCTTAAAATAACCAGAACAAAAAACAGTATTAAAAACCTGAAAGAATTCATCCTTACCCATTTAACACACATACGCATTCTTGCTTCATTCTGTACACATTTAGCATATCCAGTTTGTAATTTCTGGGTTGATACAAAAAATATATACACAAACTGTAAAATTCCAACTTGCCTAATTAAAGTCTGAGTCCAATTAAAAGCAGAAACTGGTTGGACTGAAAACCTGCGCTCACAGGGAGCTCATTGCACTAAACTTGAGAACCACTGCTTCAAAGCATTTATTAACATGATTCGCAGCATTTGGCGGGTTTGGTAGTCTAGCAGCTCAGGCATTGGACTTTATAATGCCATTTCCGCTAGTTCTTACTTACTGTGTAATACTGACCATGTCAATGTGTCAGTGCTCCACTTGAATAAAAGAAACAAAAAACATATAAGCAATGGTACTATATCTCTGATCTTGTAAAGCACCAAAAAGGGGTGCTTTTTAAATTTATGATTTATTTGTTTAATATAAAAGTTTTCCCTTTTTGTCACAGTTCTAATAATAACCACCTGTTAACTCTTGTTTTACTGCATATTTTAGCTTTCAGCCCCTTAAGTGGTATTTTTCTTCTATCATCTGACAAACCTGTGGTTGCATATAGCATTAACAAGACTTCAAATATCCTACCTGCTTCTCCATTCCCAAAGCTTCTGGGGTTAAAGTGAGTTTTCTTGGGTCCTTGAATTACAGTACGGCCAGACTGGTTTACATTGTCTACGATATACTCATCAAGAGGGGTATCTGCACATCAAAGAACAGAACAGAAACACGGACAGTTTTGGAAGAACAGGGATCGCCCAGAATCTGATTATTGTCAGATGTCTTCACAAGACTGGGCTGGCTGAGTTTTAACACACAGCCAACAGAGTTAGCTTCTCGTCTTTGTGACTTACCACAGAAATCTAACTTGCAGTACTCAAAGGTCTTGTTGGGATGGTCCACAAAACACCAAGGCCCTTCTTCGTCCAGGTCTGGGTTGCGACAGTAGTTTTCTTTAAGTTTTACAAATGAGGAGAATTCCTTAGTTTTGCTTAATTCCAAGGCCTTGGATGAGTTCCACTTGAGACATGTCAGGCCACTTATTGACACTGACAGGTTGTCTTCGTAATGAATTCCCAGATCAGTCAAACAATCCTTGGTGTTGTAAGTAGAATTGTGGAGGACAGGAATAGTTGGGTTGTAGACCTTGCCTAAGACACACAAACACATTCAAGTTATTTGAATATGCTTAGCATAGACATGTTACAAGTAAGTGCACAAGAAAAGACATACCAGCAGAGACAACCTACACACATTCAATAGAACTCCCAGGAAACCTTGCGCCATTGTATAGGAGCCTAGTTCTGAAAGGCTGCTTACCACATACAGGTACATTGCATGTCTCACGCCGAACAAGTGGGTCTCGCGTAAAGCACCAAGGTCCATCTGCTGAGTTGTCTGGGTTCCTGCACTGGTTTTCTAGCAGGTAGCCAGGATTCAGGTCACTTCTGTTATTCTCCCTGAAGCAATAAAAAGTAATTAGTTCCAGTTCCAAGGCAAAAAAGTGAGAAGCTATAGTACTGTGTGGATTACAGAGATTATGGAAATACATTTGCAATTGGACTTCTACTGGAGCTTCTTACCTGTGGCGATGTGGAAAATTGCTTGACCAGTACTGACAGTCTCTGCCAGACTTTGTAATTGATACTTTTCCTTCATAGTTTGTACCATTTCCACGTGCACACTCGTCTAGAAATAAAGGCAGTGAAATTCAGTGATTCCACAAATTATATAAGTCAAAAACATTAAGAGGTCTGTCACACACGTGCGAACAGAAGACAGTTTATGGGCTCAAATAATTCTATTTCCTCATCAGACTGGGGGTTGGTGCTGTACTCTAACCCCGCAGAACAACTGAAGAATCACCCCAATAACGATCACTTCCGGCTTATGATGTCACTTTGATCCCAGAATGCCACCTGTTTGTTACATCATTTCCTGTTGTTCCATTATATATGCGTCTGCCATTCTTATATTGATCAGTTCTGTTCTGGACTCAAGTCGGTAAAGACCATATCGCTAACCATTCAACTTTACTAAACGAGGATGGTCCCCAACACTGACTTTGTTTTTGTGTGTTTTGATACAGGTGATAGAAAAAGTAAAAAAATGGCATAAGGAGATTCACATCCTCAGCACTAAAATCAAGCAAGATAATAGGCTGAATGGCCTGTTCTAGTCTAGGCTGTTCTAATGTTTATTTGTAGAACAAATTGTATACCAGCAAAGAGACTGATCAAGAGTCATCAAGGTTGCTTAAGCTGCAATCAGTTCTGTGAAGACCATAGCATTCAATTAGAATATACTGGTAAAGAAAAATGGCAGGACTTACCTCTATTCAGGCATTCACGCAGTTTATTGACATCCTCTTTTATCCTTACATTTTTGTTTCCTTTGTCACCTTTACACTCTAAAAGTCAAAGTATAATAACTATTGATTAATGTGCTTAACTCCCACGCACTCAAGTATGAAACTGCAGGGTAGGAAGCAGTTTGGTGAGTTTCAGGTACAGTACAGTAAAAGACAACAATCACTAACAATAAGACACTCAATTTTTAGATACATTACATCCCAGAGGAGCTGTTACATCTTTAAACTGGGAGTCGGAGAGGGGTAGCTGGGCTATAAAAGAATGCAATAAAATCTATGAGCTTACCTAGGTAGGTCTGCCAGTACTGGTTCTGAAAAAGAGAAATAACATGAAAATCTGGTTAAAAGTAGAGAACTACAGTCCAGAAGGCATCTGAAGGGCACATGAGCAGACATATTGAGGCAGTGTGGCGCAGTGGTTAAGGCTTTGAACTTCAAACCCTGAGGTTGTGGGTTGAAATCCTGCAGCTGACACTGTGTTACCAAAAGCAAGTCACCTGACCTGCCTGTACTCTCAATTGGAAAACCAAAAGAAATATAACCAATTGTATCAAAAATGTTGTAAGTCACCTTGAATAAAGGCGTCAGCCAAATATATAAATATAAGACTGTGAAAAACTAGCCACGTTGCTGGTAGTAAGTGGTTTTAAACGGTGATAACTGCAATAAACAGCAGCTAGCACTGTTGACTTATTCATTTAGCATCTTGTGTTCATACCCTGAATTTAGTTAATCTCTGTATGGAGTTTGCACATTCTCCTGTTTTTATTTGGGTACTCTGATATTCAGAACATATCTCAAATATGTATTAGTTTAATCGGTCAGATCCCAAAAAACATTCAGCAGAAATAACAAATCAGACAAGGAGAAAGACATGTAAGTTCCAAGTAGTTAGTATGAGTGAGTTCCTGCTAGAGGTTGTGTAGTCAGAGCCTCAGTACATCATTCAGTAGAAGCCTGTGATTTAGGGTTTGCAGGAGGGTATACATTGTCACCTTACATCTTATCCATATTACTAACCGAGAATGCTAAACCGGATAGACGCAGGGACATCCGGCCATGGGCCATAGCCGCAAAAAGACGTACTGCGCAGGCGCAAAAAGAGTCCGCGAGAGGAACCGAGAATGCTAAACCGGATGGACGCAGGGACATCCGGCCATGGGCCGTAGCCGCAAAAAGACGTACTGCGCAGGCGCAAAAAGAGTCCGCGAGAGGCGGCTGAGGAGCCGCGAGAGGGGGACAAAAGAGGCCGCGAGAGGCGGACAAGACCACAGAAAAAAGGAGTGAGCACAGAAAAAAGAGAAAAAAGGAGTCAAAGAAATGAGGCGCAACGAGCACCGAAAAAAGGAAAAGGCACATAAAAAAGTAGTCAAACGCAGGCAAAGCACGAAACACATTGCACACGAAACTAGACCCCAAAAAAAAAAAAAAAAAAAGAGGCTCGCGCACAACAGCAAGGCACCAAACCCCCCCCCCCCCCCCCCCTCCCCAGGCACCGGACGGGACACACACCAAGAGGGGGATTCAACAAGCCCATGGAACACAAAAAAAAAGAACACAAAACCACCCCACAGACCCTACAAGCAAGGGACGGGACACACACAAAGAGGGGATTCAACAAGACACAGGAACACAAAAAGAAAGAAGACGCCTCGCGCAACAACAATCCTCACCCCCGCACCCCCCACACACATCCATAAGAAGTGACACCCAAAGCCACATATTCTAAAGTGAACGTCAACACCTTCACACTAGGCAGCATAGGTGTCAGCATAGGTGGATCTCCTTACAATAAAGCACTATTAACCGTTCAACTGCAGAAAAGGAAACATATTGAACAGTGAGTGCGATCCTCCTTATTACTTATCCATATTTCGCATGCTGAGAAAAAAACAAGTCATGAATACACGGTCACGGGTACAAAACGATTTGGAAAGGATAACAGGAACAAACACACGAACACGAAAGAAACAACAAAATAGACGGCGGAGCATAAAACGCGCTTCTGAAACTCCGGGAGAAAAAATGTCTCGGATCAAAAAACGCAAAGCACAAGTAACCCCGTTACAGAGATGAGCCCAAATGGACAGACACAATGAACGTAGACGCATACAGCGCGTGTCTCAAAGTGCTGCATCAAAACAAGCACGATTTCAAAACGAAAGAGCTCGCGTCTCAGACATACAAAAAAGGGAGCGAAGAGAAAAAATAAATGAACGCAGACGTGTACAAAGCGTAAATGAACTGCCAGAAAAAAAAGAAAGCAAGACTCCAAAAGGAGAAAGCTCAAATGACCAACATACAAAAACGGACAAGGCTCGATACAAACAATGCACGACGTAGACTGAAACGGACTTTGCGCAAAGCGGAGGCGAATAAATTAAATGAAAAAAAATAGCGCTTCCCAAATACTGGACATGCAACAACGCGGCACTCAAACGCCAAAAGCAAAACATGCCCGTCGCGGACATCAACGCCAGACACATGTTAAACGCTTAAGCCAAATGGCTGAAAACGCCTTCAATAATGAATCCACTATTGAGGAAAATTCATTGGGATTAATGAATGTCATTTGCAATCATTGTCATTCACTTAACTTCCCAGAAGAAACAACTGGCAATACAAATAATAAATTTACACGTTGTTGTCAAAAGGGGCAGATTAGACTGACTCCTTTACATTCATATCCTGAATATCTACAGAAGCTTCTAACTAACGATGTGCCTGAAAGTAAAAACTTTATGAACTGCATTAGATCCTACAATAGTTCATTTGCTTTTGCATCTACCGGAGTACATATCAGGCCACCAAAAGGCAATGGCCCATACTGCTTTCGCATATGTGGACAAATATTGCATCGCATTGGAACAGTGCACCCTGAAACAAATCAACAACGCAAATATGCACAAATCTACATCCTAGATCCAGATGAGGCAATCTATCAACGAATGAACCTTCCTGAAAACAAACAATGCACAGAGCTTATAATGAGAAACGTCTCTCATGTCATAAACAATCACCCATTAGCTAAGTCTATAAAAATGCTACATGAAGTTGAAAAGGAGGCCAATACAAAAGCAAATGCAGAAGGTATAGCGGCAACTACAATTGCTTTAGTCTTGATAAAGGACAAAGAACAAGATCCAAGACTAACCCGGCCGGATTACCACAACACAACCTTACCCTTAAAAACGGAACAATAATCATGCTATTAAGAAACCTTAACACTAAACAGGGTTTATGCAATGGCACAAGGTTAGTCGTCAACACCATGACACACAATGTTATTCAAGCAACAGTTCTTACAGGATCACATGCTAACAATACTGTTCTCATTCCTAGAATTGACCTTACGAGTTCTGACCTAGAATTACCTTTTACATTGAAACGCCGACAGTTCCCCATTAAAGCTGCATTTGCCATGACCATCAACAAATCACAAGGACAAACCATGGACAAGGTTGGCATCTACCTCTCTGAACCCGTTTTTGGACATGGACAACTTTATGTTGCCTTCTCACGTGTTCGACGTTCATCTGACGTTAAAGTTAAAATTATAAATGATCCATGCCAAGAAAAACTCATTCAAGGACAAGACACCATCTTTACTACTAATGTTGTATACAAAGAAATATTCCAATAAAACATTACTCTATGCCAAACACTCTATTTTTTATTTCTATACGCATCATCCAGACCTGCACACTGTACTATATCTAAATCATACATCTCACTCTTTGTCATGCCCCAACGCCAGGGGTTGGCGAGCGAAGCGAGCAGGGGGGCGGAGCCCCCTAGTCAAGCAGATAAGATAACATAGTCCTTAAGTGCTGGGGAGGTTTACTGTCCCCCTGAATTCTTCCAAGAAACTAGCACATTTCCTCTGTATAAAGTGACAACTCGACTCTGCAGAAAGTATTAGATCCATTCTTTCAATTGACCTTTTAAGATAGCACAGGAGCAATCCAGGATATCAGACCCTTTAAATGGGGATACTGAGAATCAAAGCTATAATGCAGATGATATCCTGGAAACATTATAGTGGCACAGGTGGTTTAGGGGTTAATACCTGGCCCTAGATGCTATTTCAGGCTTGCTCTGGAAGTGAGTTGCAGATAAAGGTTATACTTGATTTGTCCACAAGTGGAAATTTAAATTTTACAGAATCTCCAAAATAAAATAAAACCAAACAACCCCCCAAAACACACATAAAACGTTTGGCTTGGATAAGATAAGGGTCAGACATGCTCAGATTGTACCACAGGTTTATATTTAAAGTCATTAATATTTTGATAGAGCAGGTCCAGCTTGTAGTGTCCACGGATGGAACATGCTTAACAGATACTTGATTCAGTATCTGTATGATGCAGCTGAAACATTTGTGATGCCCAGGTTTCCCACAGCTGGTATACTCCTCCTTGAACCTGGGACATCAATAATCATAGACCGAGGATGGTCTGGTCAATGAAGACACGAGACAGGAATATATTTTTTCAAAAGTGCGCAGTGATTTTTATTTATAAAGTGTCTAACAACATTAAAGTAGTCATTCATAAATAAATTTATAATCCAATAAAAACTGTCTTTTGGCGGAGGTTAAAATCAATCCTCAAATAATAAATAAATGCAGATAGTTAAAATTCCAAAGTTAAAACACAGGATTTGTCCATAAAAACCACTCATAAACCTCCAAATCCAACATCTCCTCTGGTTACCTGTTAACAGTCATCTCAGTCAGCAGAGACGTCCTCTGGTAAGTGCAGTCAAACCTTTGTCCAACTTCCCTCAATATTCGGGGGAACCTCATAAGTCCTGCTTCTTTCAACCACTGCCGTCCCTTGGAATTTGTGTGGGACTTCATGGAGCATCTGGTCACTCCTGCTCCCTGGCACTCAACAGGAGCATCTCTATCCAGTAAGCACCATCCACTCAGTCCACCCAGACCATCTTTCCCAATCACTTGCCTCGAATGAGCAGCTCCGGCTCTGCCCCAGTCCGGACTCTTTCCTTTTCTTTTCCTTTAAAACTCTTGAAATCTCCTCCTTTTTTCCCTGTGCTCAGGGTACCTTTTATACTCTTGTGGGTGAGGAGTGCTGATGTGGAACAGCTGAACAGATCTTGTCTATTAACAGGTAATCCTCTTGCTTCCACACTGAACGCCCTGCCACTGCACCCAGGGACACCCTGATTTTACTTAAGATCCGCACACTACCATAGACCCCTAATGTGCATCACCAAAACGTAATTCTTACCATTTTCTTTTTTAGTGTGGAAAATAACCTTTTAACTTATTTTTCCTTTGAAGATACTTGCTGACCGCAACCCCTTCACTAACTCCATTCTGTTTCTAAAGGTGAACATTCCCATCCATCATTCTCTGAATCTGCTTTTCTAGTGCCTGTCCCAGCAGGATGGGAGGTATCAGTTATGGATAGGATACTAATCAAGCACTGGGCACACTAACACATACCAGGACAATTTACAAAGCCATCAAACCTAATATGCATATTATTGGCATGTGAGTGGAAACCAAAATGCATAGAAAGAAATGGGGCAGAATAAGTAAACTCCAATCAATGACTGGAACAGGAGAGATATCCATATTACTAAAGCAGTCAGGCAGCTGCACTAAGTATTGTTCTTCTTCTTTTATTGCTTAAAGAATAGCACAACAGACATGGCAGTTAAATATACAGTATGTTATTGTTCATCAAGTGCAAAGAAACTTGTTGAGTTTCCATTTTATTTTAAGATAAATTCCATACACAGAAAGATATGCATAATTCAAGATTTTGAACAGCACTTTAGACTCTAAGCTTGGGGTTAACTCCATTTCCAGAGTTAAGAATGTTAAGAAGAACACATCAACTTCCATTTTTGTGGCTACAACATGTATAAGAAACATTTGTCCACATGGTTTTCAGTATTCTTTACAATCCACGGATGTGCAGCATTTTCATTCATATACCATGCCACAAAATCTTTGAATCTTACAGACAAAAACAAATGCAGACTTTCTGTAAATGTGATCATATGCAAAGACAAAATAATTTGTAAGTCATATTTATAAGGGTATGGCATGATAACTTAAACACAGGTGACATGGATGTGTCTAAATCATTTGTTTATACATAAACAAATGGACTACAGGCAACATGCACACCAAGGTCACAACACCATAATGCCTGTAAAAAGTAAGTTCTTGACACTGTAGTGTGACAGTTTTAGCATGTTGATCTCAAGAAGTATTATTATAGTATTATGGCAATAAAATGTTTTTATTGTACCTTTGTACGTTTAAAATGTTCTTAATCCAATCGTAACTAACCACATGCAAGGAATAGTCTGTGTAAGATGCAGTTTGCCATTAAGAGAAAAATAATCATTCCAAAATATACTGAAGTGATCAATTCATTTTTATTTAAAAAGCACCTTTCATAGCAAATTTGGTAATGGCGTAGTTATTGTTGCTTTCTCATGGATCCAACATCCTTGGTTTGAAGCCTACGTCCAATCATTGTTTGAGTAAGAGCCATTTTAAAATTATTTACCAAGTTATGTTTAAAATGTTTGGCTATATATTACTATATAGAACACATAGTTAAATAGATAATGAGAGGTTCTGCTTTAACCCCATTAGATAATATGTAAATGGAATATTCTTTTTTTTGTTGTTATTCTTAGTATAGACTAGTGTAGTCTTTGTTCTGCTTTGCAGTTGTCAAGGCATGGAGAGAAACAGTTTCAAAACATAAGGTAGTATAGTATAAACTTGCACCTCTCAGCTTGACCTTCATAATGGTAAGTTCATTTGATACAGTATAGGAAAACAACATAACTTTATGCATAGAACGTAACTGAAGCTTAACATGAGAAAGCTAAGACTGTAATGGCATAGAGCAGAAACCATTTCCCCTTTTATACTTTTTATGTTGTGTTTGTAATATCCATCTATCCATCCCATCCAATCCATCCTCTTCCGTTTATCCGAGGTCGGGTCGCGGGGGGCAGCAGCTTGAGCAGAGATACCCCAGACTTCCCTCTCCCCGGCCCACTTCTTCTAGCTCTTCCGGGAGAATCCCGAGGCGTTCCCAGGCCAGCCGGGAGACATAGTCCCTCCAGCGTGTCCCTGGGTCTTCCCCGGGGCCTCCTCCCGGTTGGACATGCCCGGGAACACCGTCACCAGGGAGGCGTCCAGGAGGCATCCTGATCAGATGCCCGAGCCACCTCATCTGACTCCTCTCGATGCGGAGGAGCAGCAGCTCTACTCTGAGCCCCTCCCTGATGACTGAGCTTCTCATCCTATCTTTAAGGGAGAGCCCAGACACCCTGTGGAGAAAACTCATTTCAGCCGCTTGTATTCGCGATCTCGTTCTTTCGGTCACTACCCATAGCTCATGACCATAGGGTGAGGGTAGGAACATAGATCGACTGGTAAATTGAGAGCTTTGCCTTACGGCTCAGCTCCTTTTTCACCACGTCGGACCGATGCAGAGCCCGCCATCACGCGGACCGCCGCACCGATCCGCCTGTCGATCTCACGCTCCATTCTTCCCTCACTCGTGAACAAGGACCCCGAGATACTTGAACTCCTCCACTTGAGGCCGGATCTCGCTCCAACCCTGAGAGGGCACTCCACCCTTTTCCGGCTGAGGACCATGGTCTCGGATTTGGAGGTGCTGATTCCCATCCCAGCCGCTTCACACTCAGCTGCGAACCGATCCAGAGAGAGCTGAAGATCACGGCCTGATGAAGCAAACAGGACAACATCATCTGCAAAAAGCAGTGACCCAATCCTGAGTCCACCAAACCGGACCCCCTCAACACCCTGGCTGCGCCCAGAAATTCTGTCCATAAAAGTTATGAACAGAATCGGTGACAAAGTGCAGCCCTGGCGGAGTCCAACTCTCACTGGAAATGGGTTCGACTTACTGCCGGCAATGCGGACCAAGCTCTGACACTGGTTGTACAGGGACCAAACAGCCCTTATCAGGGGTCCGGTACCCCCATACTCCCGGAGCAGCCCCCACAGGATTCCCTGAGGGACACAGTCGAACGCCTTTTCCAAGTCCACAAAACACATGTAGACTGGTTGGGCTAACTCCCATGCACCCTCCCGGACCCTGCTAAGGGCGTAGAGCTGGTCCACTGTTCCGCGACCAGGACGAAAACCACACTGTTCCTCCTGAATCTGAGGTTCAACTATCTGACGGACCCTCCTCTCCAGAACCCCCCGAATAGACTTTTCCAGGGAGGCTAAGGAGTGTGATCCCTCTGTAGTTGGAACACACCCTCCAGTCCCCTTTCTTAAAGAGGGGGACCACCACCCGGTCTGCCAATCCAGAGGGCACTGTCCCTGATGTCCATGCGATGTTGCAGAGACGTGTCAACCAAGACAGCCCTACAACATCAAGAGTCTTGAGGAACTCCGGGCGTATCTCATCCACCCCCGGGGCCCTGCCACCAAGGAGTTTTTTGACCACCTCAGTGACCTCAGTCCCAGAGATGGGGGAGCCCACCTCCAAGTCCCCAGGCTCTGCTTCCTCATTGGAAGGCATGTTAGTGGGATTGAGGAGGTCTTTGAAGTACTCCCCCCCACCGACCCACAACGTCCAGAGTCGAGGTCAGCAACGCACCATCCCCACCATACACAGTGTTGACACTGCACTGCTTCCCCCTTCCTGAGACGGCCGGACGGTGGACCAGAATCTCCTCGAAGCCGTCCGAAAGTCATTCTCCATGGCCTCCCCAAACTCCTCCCATGCCCGAGTTTTAGCCTCAGCAACCACCGAAGCCTCATTCCGCTTGGCCTGCCGGTACCTATCAGCTGCCTCCAGAGTCCCCACAGGACAAAAGGGACCGGTACGACAGGCACCGACCACCTTACGGCCACAGCTCCGGTCAGCCCGCCTCGACAATAGAGGCACGGAACATGGCCCATTCGGACTCAATGTCCCCACCTCCCTCGGGACATGGTCAAAGTTCTGCCGGAGGTGGGAGTTGAAGCTACTTCTGACAGGGGGCCCTGCCAGACGTTCCCAGCAGACCCTCACAACACGTTTGGGCCTACCAGGCCTGACCGGCATCCTCCCCCACCATTGAAGCCAACTAACCACCAGGTGGTGATCAGTTGACAACTCCGCCCCTCTCTTCACCCGAGTGTCCAAGACATGTGGCCGCAAGTCCGACGACACAACCACAAAGTCAATCATCGAACTGAGGCCTAGGGTGTCCTGGTGCTAAGTGCACATACTGTATGAACACCCCTATGTTTGAACATGGTGTTTGTTATGGACAATCCGTGACGAGCACAGAAGTCCAATAACAAAACACCACTCGAGTTCAGATCGGGGGGGCCATTCCTCCCAATCACGCCCCTTCCAGATCTCACTGTCATTGCCCACGTGAGCATTGAAGTCTCCCAGCAGAACGAGGGAGTCCCCAGAAGGTATGCCCTCTAGCACTCCCTCCAGGGACTCCAAAAAGGGTGGGTACTCCGAACTGCTGTTCGGTGCATACGCACAAACAACAGTTAGGACCCGTCCCCCCACCCGAAGGCGGAGGGAGACTACCCTCTTGTCCACCGGGGTAAACCCCAATGTACAGGCTCCAAGTCGGGGGGCAATAAGTATGCCCACACCCTCTCGGCGCCTCTCACCGGGGGGCAACTCCAGAGTGGTACAGAGTCCAGCCCCTCTCAAGGAGATTGGTTCCAGAGTCCAAGCTGTGCATCGAGGTGAGCCCGACTATATCTAGCCGAACCTCTCATCCTCGCACACAAGCTCAGGCTCCTTCCCGTCCTCGAACCGCCACCTTATCGTGGTGGAGGGGTTTGCGTGTCCCAGTGATCTTAGGAGCTCTGTTGTCCGGGGCTTTATGCCCCTGGTAGGGCCACCCAAGGCAAACTGGTCCTAGGTGAGGGATGAGACAAAGTGCGGTTCAAAACCACTTCCTATGATGAATAAAAACTTTGGACGACGTTTTCCCTTGCCCGGACGTGGGTCACCGGGGCCCCCCTCTGGAGCCAGGCCTGGAGGTGGGGCTCGATGGCGAGCGCCTGGTGGCCAGGCTTGCACCCATGGGGCTCGGCCAGGCACAGCCCGAAGAGGCAATGTGGGTCCCCCTTCCCACAGGCTCACCACCTATAGGAGGGGCCAAGGAGGTCGGGTGCAGTGTGAGTTGGGTGGTGGGCCGAAGGCAGGGACCTTGGCGGTCCGATCCTCGGCTACAGAAGCTGGCTCTTGGAACGTGGAAATGTCACCTCTCTGAAGGGGGAAGGAGCCTGAGCTTGTGTGTTTGTAATAACTTCTTCCTTTTTCCTTTTTTTTTTGTTTTTTTGCATTTGCACAAATGTTATTAAATCCATTAATTAATTTTAAATTAATTTTATTGGACTGTGGCTTTTCTTTTGTGATTTGTTTGTTTAATGCTGGATCCTACCTTGCTAAATCAGTAGCTGCTTGATCTTGGGAACCTAGAAAAGATGCAGATCAATCTGTGTATATTCTCCTTGTGTTTGAATGGCTTTTTCTTTTTTGGTACTTTGATTTTCCTCTTTCACATTTTTTAATAGGTTAATTGACTACTCTAAATTGTCCTTGTGTTAGTTCGAGTGTGGATTATATGAGTGCGTGGACACTGTGACGGTTTGGTCCCTTATTCAGAGTTGTTTTCATGTTTCAGTGCTGCAGGGAAAGGCTCCAGTCCCATCACCCTCAATTGGATTAGTATGTCTAAGTATGCATTTATGTATTGTAGCAGATAAGGCTTTTGTCCACCTCTTGAACCCTCAGGTACCACTCTGATGACCAGGTGAAAGTATAATAACTATTATTTATTTATTATACTGTGCACAAAGCACTCCACACACCACACTACTCATATACTCAATAAACTCTTACAATACCAATACCTCCTCGCCCAGACACTTCGCCACCCCTACCTCCCAGCTCAGCTCAGTGTACTGGGCTTCCCAGAGTCCTTTTATACACCCTGACCCGGAAATGGTTCCTGGCCAAACCCACAAGTCCGTTTTCCTTCCGGGTCAGGGCAAACAGTCCTTTTCTTCACCCCGGGAGCATGTCGTTTCTTCCGGACACGTGATGCTGACGCACTCCCGGGTTATAGGGCATACAAGAGCCCACTAGCCCCCCTACAGCGACTCCTGGCGGCCCCCCAAGGTATCCAGCAGGGCTATGTCACAACACTACAAAGTCCATGAGGCCCTGCTGGAACTTGGGGCACGAATATGCTGTCCGGAGGGCTCCTCCTAGCGGCCTGGGGGTGAGGGCCGGACTGGGAAGCCGGCAATCCTCCACAGTTCCCCCCTCTCAGCGAAGCCAACTGGGGTGGAGCGTTGATCCCCGCAAGGGACGTTCTCCTCCAAGAGGACGCGTCATCCGGACCTTGGCGACGATGTCGAGATCCCCCAGCGAACCATGGGGGAACGGTGTATCTGCTATCCCACCGCTCCCCTGTCCTCCGGGGACAACTTCGCCATAGGTGGCCCGGTTGACGGCAGTTGTAACACCGCCGCGTCCTCCTGGTTGCCTCTCTTCTCGGGACCTAAAACACCTCGGGAATTCAGTCAGGGTTAGCTCCTCCCTTTCCTCCCCAAGGAGGAATTACGGCCGCTTTGCTGCTCTCAGCACGTTTCTTTAACATGTCAGGAGACCCACGTCTCTGTTTGGGAATCTCCTGCTTTTTTCTGGGGCTGGTGCACAGCGTGAGGCTCTCTATGGAAAAGAGAGAGCCTCTTTGCTGTTTGCACACCCGTTGTCTTATATAAAGTCAGAGGCGGCGTCATTAGTACCGTATCGCTCCGGTTAACAGCACTATTCAGCTGTACCGGGGAGATCAGCACTTCCCCCGCCCCTCCAGTAATGATCGACAACTCCCTTAATTTATCGGTCGGGGTCTGGAGTGGCGACTCGCTCCGGCAGGCCATGTCACCACACATGCCTCCGAACGATCGCTTCCTCCCCGCGGCCAATCTGTCATGGTGCCACAACTCCAGTGTCGGGTTCACAGTGCTTTGGCAGCCGCTACTTATTAAACGCGGGTGCCGATTCACACTGCGTCCCCTTATGATATACGGTACAGAGAGCACCTACCTGCACCGCCGCATTAATCGAGGCCGGGGCTTCATGGCCTAAGCGCCGAAGGTATTCTTCCAGTCTTATCAACGGCGGCTTTGACTGTAGCTCCCCAGCTCCTCCAGACGTTTCCTCAAGTCCGCAATCCCCTGAAAGAAACTTATTACGGGCTTGAGTACCTCTTCGAGATCGCGCACCATATATTCAGTTAATTCGGCTGGAGGTACGTACATTTCCTTATTTTGGTCACCTGCCGACCGGGAACCAATGAGCACGTCCACTCCTGGCACGTGCTCTGCTGGGCTTCACAAGGTCTCCTGGGACTTGGAGTCTTCTGAGGGACGGGTGGCTGCAACAAGCCGACTGAGGTCTGCCTTTTTTACTTTAACGGCAGATCCTTCAGTCACATCCCGCCCCTCTTTACCTTTATAAAAAGTTGGCGCTGCTTCGCTCGCCGCCCCCTTCCCCTTCAGGGAGCGCAGACGCGTTGGGGAATTATTTACCTCACCGACGGCTCCAAACTGACCTTCTTCCTGGTCGCCGTCGCGCGTGGGTCACGTGGACATTGTCTGCCAATGGGCTTCCTTCCTGCGGATGCCTAGACTGGCTTGCTTTCTTTCCTTCGCGGCCCATCTTGTCTAGGTGTGAGGCGGGGCATGCTCTTTGTCCGCTTCGTGCAGACAAAGCCTCTGCAAACAGAGAAAAACAAGCTCCCGGCGGTCGCGTACTTCTCCAGCACTTAACCTCGGAACGTATGCGGTCTCGCTCCAACTCCCTGTAATAATCTTCGTGAGTTGCAATCCTGCAACGTTCCGGCTGTCCGTCCCGCTCGGTGTTGTGCTCTGCGTTGAGCTGCTCCCGATCTTCCTCACTGCCCGTCAGGTAAGTCCACAGCGTCTCCACTGGATCTGGGACAGAAGTCCTTCTGGGCAATTCCAGCCTTCTTCCCAGATTTCTTCCCCATGGATGTCTGCTGTAGAGGACGGCTCACAGCTGCAAGCGCTCTTGGTCGCGGGTGGAGTTTTCACCTCCGCGGTTACTAGAGGGACCTTCCCTGGGTTCTCTGCCACCACAAAAGTTATTTGTATTGCAGATTCTCTGCCAACGGACGGCCAGAGTCTCCTGCCGACTACGCCAGTGTAGCAGATAAGGCTTTTGTCCACCTCTTGAACCCTCAGGTACCACTCTGATGACCAGGTGAAAGTATAATAACTATTATTTATTTTATTATACTGTGCACAAAGCACTCCACACACCACACTACTCATATACTCAATAAACTCTTACAATACCAATACCTCCTCGCCCAGACACTTCGCCACCCTACCTCCCAGCTCAGCTCAGTGTACTGGGCTTCCCAGAGTCCTTTTATACACCCTGACCCGGAAAATGGTTCCTGGCCAAACCCACAAGTCCTTTTTTCCTTCCGGGTCAGGGCAAAACAGTCCTTTTCTTCACCCCGGGGAGCACGTCGTTTCTTCCGGACACGTGATGCTGACGCACTCCCGGGTTATAGGGCATACAAGAGCCCACTAGCCCCCCTACAGCGACTCCTGGCGGCCCCCAAGGTATCCAGCAGGGCTATGTCACAACACTACCAAAGTCCATGAGGGCCCTGCTGGAACTTGGGGCACGAATATGCTGTCCGGAGGGCTCCTCCTAGCGGGCCTGGGGGTGAGGGCCGGGACTGGGAAGCCGGCAATCCTCCACAGTATGTATAAACGGTATTTATGCATGTACTTTAATTTTACATGGCGGTTTATAGTTTGATCAGCAGACTTATGTACAGTAAGGCAACATTAGTGTGCATCTGTTTAAAATGAAACATCAGAGATCAAAGTTATTCTCATAATCTTATTAAGCAAGTTGATTATCTGACTTGTTTAAATCCAGTACAGAGCAAAGGGGAAATAGAGCAGTGGACAAAAAACCAATCGCACTCTTACCAGCTGAAACTTAACCTGACAGGCAGATTTTGGTCTCTGGAAATTAACACTAGAGTACCTGAAGAAATCTCATAAAGCAAAATAAAGAATATGCAATTTCATACAGGACAGTGACCAGTGACAATAATTCACTGATTATCATTCATTATTGTCTAAGGTAGCTAAACACTAATGTGCTCATCTGGGCTTCTTGAGACAGCGTGCAAATAAAAGAAAAAGAAGTGAAGGGATTATTTTTGGCAGGGAAAGGTCACAGGGAACTTCAGACAACATACTCACAGTTAATACTTACAAGTGTAACTGAATCTGATGGTCTTGCCCCATAGTCTATGGTAACATAGCATATAATTTACCTTAAGACTCCTCTTTGATCCTTTTGTTGCATTTTGGTAAAAGGAGCAGACTGCATTGTGACATTCTGTTTACCAGCCCAGCAAGGTAATCATGAATAGATTAGATGGTAATTTAACACAATTTCTAAATCAATTAAATCCCAGTAGACTTTTTTCTGCAAGGCATTAACCAGCTCTGGATGGAAATGCCAGGTCCATCCTGGGCACACACATAAGGCTAATCTAGTGTCAGCAGCCAAATTATTTTGTAAGTGTTTAAGAATTGAAAAATAACTGAAGTACTCTGAGAAACACTACGGACACAAGAGAGAACATGCCAGCACTACATATAAAAATTATCAGGCTAAATAAGCTCAATGTCCTTGTGGACTTATTTATTGGATAAAGTGGGGTCATCATTTTGTGTACATGTGTAATTGTCTTTAATAGCATCTTACACAGTGGCATGAACCATTGCACAAATATATAATAATAACTAAAAAAATTGTAATCATGTTTGCTTTTATCTCTAAAGTAAGGCTTTGTCTCATTTTGCCAAAGGTGTTTATTCATGTTGACTCATGTTGAGATCTGGGGGATTAATTTAAAGTCAACCACAGTATGTGTAAGTGCTTTCTGAAAGTGATGTTAATGGTGACTTTTAAATCAAAAAGAGATGAAAAAGTGTTGAGAGCAGATGGATTGGCATGACTTCCTAGGGTATTGTCTGTCTTGAGCCCAGTGCTGCTAGGATGGGCTCAAGCTGCTCCAAACCAAGGAATGCAAAAAAGCACTTACAGAAAATGGATGGATAGACTGGTACATCAGATCACAGCCATCACATAATCATTGCTTTTGCTTTTACCAGTCAGAAATTATGAATCTACTGAAGAAAAATGATACAGACTGAACAAAAGACTGACTTTGCCCAAGAACCAATTATTAAATAAATTAGAGAAAAAACTGAAGCAAAATATGACATGTTACAAGTGTGAATTATAACAGTTCAAATTGCCATAAACCATGGTTTCCCAATATGTGTGGCCACTGAGTAAGTGGGAAACCAGCAATCTTGTTATTGATGTCACACTGATAACTACAGTAAATCAGACCTGTAAATTCAAAATGTCCCAAACACGAAGCAACGTTTATATGTCAGGAGTGGCTTGTTTTATGAGTGATTCTTTTACTAAAACATCTGAATGTGGTAAAAGACAAGCTTGTTCTCCCTAGTTTGAAGTTAAATACGATTGGGTGGCATTTACATTTATATTTATTTGCTTA
This sequence comes from Erpetoichthys calabaricus, assembly GCF_900747795.2. Lineage (NCBI taxonomy): Eukaryota > Metazoa > Chordata > Cladistia > Polypteriformes > Polypteridae > Erpetoichthys > Erpetoichthys calabaricus. The sequence goes on along the minus strand of NC_041395.2, from coordinate 108,132,194 downwards.
GCGGATCCTTTAATCTAAAAGAGGTCAACATAATTGAGTAAACATCAGTCCTGGTGGACTGTTTGGAAAACAAGTGTTACAAGGTAAGGTTACAAAATTGATCATCTCAGACGAAGAGCTCAGAACAAAATGCAAGCTAGTTAACGATTCCTAGGTTACAAAACCTAATAGCTAATATCAAAACTAGGCAGATATTCATCAAACAGTTCTTCAATTGTTTTTTAAACACATTTAAGGGAGTCAGAATTCTGAATAGAGGGTTGGTACCTCGTTCCACCAGCCAGGAGCTACACATGAAAAAAGTATGAAGCTGAGACTTCATTACTTTGCAGGGGTGGCATCACCAGACACCATTTAACAGCAAACCTGAGTGGCCAAGAAGGCCAATAGGACTCAGAAGTGTCTCTGTATATATAGGTGCTTATCCATTCACTACTCTGTAGGCAAGTGTCAATCATTTGAACTTAATATAGTATATGCCACAACAGGAAGCAAAAACTAGTGATCTGAAGAGTGGAGTGATAAGGCCCCAACTCAGCTAGTTGAACACCAGACATGCCGTTGTATTTTTAAATTATGTGAAGCGGCTTGATGACCATACCATCCTGGACCAGGAGTTGTGCTTCATAATCTGTCAGATATCACCTGATCTTGTGGATAATGTATAGAGTGAATATGCAAGATCGAGGAAGAGCATACCAATGCATCTTGGCAGTAGGGACTGGACTGAAGGTAAACTGGAAGGTGTCAGGTCCAAGCAGATCACAAAAGGATAACAAAATTAGTCGATTAAATATTTTTTTTTCCAGTCAGAAAATGATCCAAAGGAACACAAAGCCAGGACTGTAACTGTTTATAAATACAAAAGTTTATGTGGCCCTGGGCAAAGTCCAGAAATTAATCTGAAAGAATCTTACAATGAGGCATGAAATTTGTACAGGACGTGTTACAACTTTACATGTTTTGATGATAAGAGTGAAAAAGGAAAGATTTTTCCCTTCCATTAAAGTGGTGTAGTGGAGAAATAAAGGCATATGCTGTCAGCTGTCTTCCGGGAAAGTACTATTTATTTCCCGAGTAGTGCATTAAAACCCCCTTTGTGTTGCTTTTGACTAATATATTATTTAAAGCTATTTACTGGACACTACTTCTTTTTATGTTGTTGTTTGTCTTTTCTGCGGTGGGGCTGGTGCCCCACCCAGAGTTTGTGTCCTGCCTTGGCGCCCTGTGTTGGCTGGGATTGGCTCCAGCAGACCCCCGTGACCCTGTAGTTAGGATTATAGCGGGTTGGATAATGGATGGATGATCTTTGGCTTTTGTTAACAAAAGCCTCATGCCAGCTGCATTGAGTAAAGGGAGAACATCACAAATCCATATTGACTGGGAATAAAGCCCAGCTATTAAAGCAACAATCCTAAACCACCATGATACCTTTAATCAATGACAGTTCATACACTTAACATTTCGGGTCTGTTTCATATTTGTAATAAGTAGCTCTGAGTTCTGACATTGTATTGCTTGTCTTAGATTAGCAGGAAGTCAAGCAGACTATGTGTGACACCTTTGCCTCTGCCCCTTAAGGTCCAAATAACCGTATGAATGTATGCATTTTTGATTAAAGTCATTCCTTGCTAATCTTCTTAAGATTGTTCAGCTGTCACAATCAAAACTCCTCACTCAAGTTGTTCTCCTGAACTCTGAAACCTAAGTCCCAATTGTCCAGTCTTTGAAACTTATTTTAGTAGTGTGTACATTCTATACCAGGGGTGGGCAACGTCAGTCCTCCAGGAGGCACAGTGGCTGCAGGTTTTTGCTCCAACCCAGTTTCTTAATGAGAAGGTCAATTATTGCTGATGAAGTACTTATTGCTTAAGTGGCATTTTTGATGCTTCATTTTACTGGTCTCACTTGTTAAGGTTCCCCACCCTTAATTGGGCTTATTTTAATCTTAAACAGCTGCATTCACTGTTTGAATGGCTCCTTATTACGAGTAAGATGTAAATGACAAAGGCAGCCAGCAGGTTCCCCATCTAGTTTGTTTCCATTTACATCTATGTGTGTTCACTATGCACTGGTTTGATTTAATAAAACACTTAATAAGAAAATGTAACAGACTGAAAATTATCCTTTTTAGGCTTCAAATCACTTGGATGATATCTTTGGAAAGGAAAAAAAAATCTACAATATAAGAACCTTACATTGCAGACTAACAAGCCATAAAACTAAATCAGGTCTGAGACTGGCAAGGATTGGTTTCTAATTAAGCAGATGGGTTGGAATGAAAAACATGTAGGCACTACGGCTCTCCAGGACTGACATTGCCCACCCCTGTTCTATACCATTGATCTAGCTATGTAATCTTTTACTGTACACGATTACTTGCATAACCCACTCCACTCCACTGGCTTTACTCACTGTTTTTGTGCTGTCTTCAAAACACTTCCCTTGTCTCTTCAAAGTTGGCAGATCTCCTCTACACACTCTCGCTCTAGGTTCCCCCTTTTTCAGCTCCTCCGGCAAACTGATTTGCACGTTCGCCTTCTTGTTAAAATGGACAAGGCATCCTTCTTTCCAACAAACACTGAGAAAAAACATGACCAGTCATTTCACATTGTGATATCTTGTGGATGGAGTGTGGATCAGGCTTGTATCTCTTTACACCCTTATTAATAAATGATCTGGCCAAATATGCTTATAAAATTGAGCTTTCTATTTTCTGTCAGTGCTAGGTCTCATCCTCTTTATCCTAGATAATCACATTTTAATTATACCGAAAGTATGCAAGTTTTGAAATTTTCCCATTATTAGTAGTAAGCTAACTCCCCTGTAAAGCTTGGTAGCTCTACGAGCTGTGAAATACAAAGCTTTACAGTTTAAAAAGGGATAAAATAAGTAAAATATTTCCTACCATTGGAGCTGTCTGCAGGGAAAGTAAGTAGATGCAAGAACACAGAAAAGCAGGGACAGTGCTCAGTCCCCTCATGGTGTCCATGGAAAGGAGCTAATCTGATCAGAGGTCCAGGGACAGAAAAGCCCAAGCCTCCTGGTTAATATTGAACCAGCAAACTAAAAGAGAGAGAATGGGGGGTGGGGGGGAGAGGAGGACCTGACCTGGTCACAGTCCTGAGTGCAGATTATATGTTCATCTCATATGTTAATGTGTTTCCTCTCACCTTCCATACACATGCATGTTTGGGTAATCATGGTTTTGCATGTTAGTGTGCCTGTCAGTAGACCTTGCATCCCATTTTGGATGATATATGCCTTTTCCGCCTATGTTCCTAGAAGCTCAGGCTTTCTACAGTATTGTAATGGACCAAGGAAGACTCAAAAAGATGTATGGATAATCTGGTTCATAAAACAGAAAAAACAAAAAAAGAATGAATTTGGTTAATTTCCGAACCAATGGCAACAAGTCCAGATGATTTTGCTTGATTTCACTTCTGAGAGTGCAAGTCTCTTGAAGGACATTTCTGAGTTTTTCTATCATCTTACCTTAGTACTTTTGACTATAGAATCAACATGGAGTCAACAGTGATTTTACTGCCTTTGTTTCTACAGGATTGTCCACATGGTAAAGGTACAATCTATGAAGGGAGTGTAACATTTAGTCAGGCCAAGAGTGTCGGTTTCAATAGACAGCTACTGTTTTGACTCTATTCATTAATAACAACCAAGTAAGACAACGGTGATCTTGCATACTGAACACTCAAGTATCAAACAAGAGTGAAATCTTAATAGTTCCCAATTCAAGCAACTAAGATGGAATACTCTTGTCCAGAGACTTAGAACAACCTGGACCAGAATCAACCCAGTTCAGGAAACATAATGTGTAGTGGGTCAGAGAACAAAGTGAAATATATGGAGTTCAGTCTACTTTAAGTACTTGAAGTGAGTCTGATTCAGATCCAGTACTGCAGAACTGAAATAAGCTAACTTAGATAAAGAGATTTGATCAATCTGGAGCAGAAGGAAATTGATTCAGACAACATAACTACCACATGTATTGTATTTCAATTTAGAGAAAAGAGGGAATTCACATAATGTAACTTTCTCATCATTAACACTCTGTTTAATTGCAATTTTCTGGAAAATTCTTGTTATATTGTTGCCCCTCTAATATTTTTCCTCTACTCTCCATGATCCTGATCATCCTTTGGAGTGAAACACATTCTGTTCATGTCACCCACCACCACCACCACACCCAGCCACATTCTCTTGGCATCTCTCTGGGTGTCATGCACCTGTTTATCCAGTTATTTTCCACCTTTCACTCCACATGCCCAAACCACCATAGACTGTTTGTTGTACAGTACCTCTCATCAAAGTGGGTACTGGAGCAGATTAACCAAGTTTAAAAAGCTAACATAAGGCTTGAAAAGGTGAAGCAGGTCCATTTTCAACAACATTTAACAATAGGAATAAACCCAGTCAGAGAACTTAGAAAATTGAAGGAGACATTCAGAATACAAAATAAGATGTAGTGGGCAAGGTTTACCAGATTTTATTTTATATAGTGTCTTTTCACAATGAGTCTGTAGTGAGAATTGAACCAGATACCTTAAAGCTTCAACTCTAGTACCCTAGTTGCTACACTAGCCAAAATGACAGAACAGATAAGTCAAGTTAACAAGGAGTCTAAAATTGGTTTAATCCAGTTGGAAAAATCTGAACAACTGTGACAAGAACAAAATCTATTTCAGAAGAGACTGGAGTAGGACTGATCAGGAATGCGGACATAAGAAGCTGTTCAAAGAATGAAATAGATGTGATCCATTCAATTATAAAATCAAAGATACTCAAATGGCCTTGATAAAGGCATTCTGAAAAATTTTAAAGAAATAATACATTTTATGGGATAATGTCAATGGATTTTGTCTGAACAGGTTAAGGGGACAGTGTAGTCTCACTCTGCTTCTCCATATGAGAGAATTTGCTATTATTATAGCTCCTATCAGAAGACAACATGATTTGGAGTAGTAGATGAAATGTATGCCTGTTAGCAATAACAATAGTCATGATTACTTAGAAACATGTAACAAGCAAATTTTATTTTATGGGGAGCCTATCTACAGTGACCATTGTCCTAATTCACATGATAAATATAGATATACTAGCAAAAATACCCGTGCTTCGCAGTGGAGAAGTAGTGTGTTAAAGAAGTTATGAAAAAGAAAAGGAAACATTTTAAAAACAAACGTAACATGATTGTCAATATAATTGTCGTAGGGCTTATTTTAATATTGAGAGTGAATTTGATGATTATAACGAAAAGGCAGGAGTCACCAGCAGGAAGACATGAAGCAAGGCCAACAATAACAGGCTTGAAGCGGTGGAGTAAAGAAGAAGGGAGCAGTGAGCACGACAAACAGCTGAGGAAAGTAAGGAAGCGATTGAGGAGGCACATGATCGCGGGATGTCGTTAATGTATATAGGCAGGGAGCCAACCATGTTGTAAGTGCGCGGACAGCAGCCGTGCGGAAAAAGGAAGGGGGACCGGGGGCGGCCCTTGTGCATCTCTGCTGTGAAATAAATCATCTGTTAACAGAAATAAGGAATGAAACCGCCAAAAGGAGAGGTCAGTTCTGAAAGTTCCTTACGGCATAATAGTGAGAACCACCAAAAAGAAGACGTTATTTTCGAAAGTTAGTTATTGGGCACGGCACAAAATGAAACATATTTAAAGTTTGTAAGTACAGTGTAAAGAATCAGCATAGGAAATTTGGGCTTCCTACGTATATTGGAAGTCACAGAAATAATGAGGACGGCTTTCCCCTATCTATATATACAGTTTAGGGGGTACACCCGTTTCCCCCCCTTGGGTGTTGCAATAGGACATTAAACATACCTAACTTTTGTAAGTACAGTGCAAGGAATTAGCATGCAAAATTTCAGCTTCCCACCTACAGTTTATGGAAAGTGGGAGAATTAGTGATGAGTCACTGAGGGCTTTGCCTTTTATATGTTCCATATTGTTCCAACTGGTGCACTGACTTGTTAAGTAGGGTCCAATACTTAGTCAGGAGTTGGTATTGAACATCCAGCCTTGTGCTTTAAAGTCCAATGGCTAAATCACAAAGTGGTGAGATGTCCAATTGCTATCCAGTGCATACACCTGAAGCCCAATCCAATGTACAACAACCCATCTTCCTTGCCGCATTTTAGTAAGAGTCCATTAATCTGGTAGGAGACTACAGCTGTGTTTTCTGACCACTAAAGTGCACACTTGCACAACCCACCCTTGCCCTCCTCCATGCTGTTTTGTTGATTTAGTTTCTCAAAGCTGTTTAAATATTTGTGAGCAAACACTGGTTGACCTATTGGTCAGCTGTACATGCTACATCATCCTCATCTGGGCCTCTTCCAGTTACTTCCTTCACAGGTCACTTAGGTTACTTTCTGGATTTCTTTTCTTTTAACTTTTTTAGTGACCTATCTCTGGACAGGACAGTTCATTTTAAACTTTTCCTTCATCTGGAAATGGACAGCAGAGTCCAAATATTTCCTGAACGGTGACACATAGGTCAGAGAAGCTTGCCCACAGAGTTGTAGTGGATGTGAGGGGGTGAGCCCAGCTTGGCTTGTTTTTCATACACATCAGTGTTTTGCAGTCCAAAGTTTAGGAGCTGATGCAGATTTGTTGTTTTTTCTATACTTATGCCTGTTTAGCACATTAAACAGACTCAAGGTGACTTTCTGACATTAAAATCCCACAGATATGATATATATATATATATATATATATATATATATATATATATATATATATATATATATATATATACACACACACACATCTAGTATAAATATATATCTAGTATAAATTATATATATATATATATTATTATATATATATATATATATATATATAAATCCTGGGACGAGACATGACTTTTTCAGAAAGATACTTTAATGTCCTGTGAGACAACACTTTGTGCCAAGAGATTTAACCATGCCCAGGGCCGGAAATAAAAGACAAAGAGTAGATGACAAAGTAGAACATCGTAAAGAATTCAAAAACGGTGCTGTGATGCAAATTCAGAGCAGGCTAGATATAATGAAAGTACTAAAATTCGAAAGTCTCAAAAAAATTATAGTAAAGATCGCATTACCACAAACAAATGGAAATTATTACTCGGTGAAATAGTGGAACAGTGAAAAGAGATCAAATATGTTGTTTGGATTTATATTTTAAGTCGGAGACTTGTAGATAATATAATTCATGTTGCCATCAGGCAAAAGTAGTGTTTTTTCCCAATGAATAGGTGTATCTGCGAGAATTAAAAGATTTGTTGTTTGGTGAAAATGAAATCCACATACGTAAGCGGTAGAGACGCAAAGTGGCAGGTGCATAGTGCAGGCCAGGATGTTTGGCAAGCAAGCCCCCTAAAATATATATATATATATATATATATATATATATATATATATATATATATATATAGTCATATAAAAAAGTTTGGGAACTCATATTAGCCTGCATAATAATTTACTCTACTTTGAACAAAAAAGATAACAGTGGTATGTCTTTCATTTCCTAGGAACATCTGAGTACTGGGGTGTTTTCCGAACAAAGCTTTTTAGTGAAGCAGTATTTAGTTGATTTAGTTTACAAATGTGAAAAACTGGCTGTGCAAAAATTTGTGTCCCCTTGTAATTTTGTTGACTTGAATGCATGTAACTTCTCAATGCTGATTACTTGCAACACCAAATTGGTTGGATTAGCTCATTAAGCCTTGAACTTCATAGACAGGTGTGTCCAATCATGAGAAAAGGTATTTAAGGTGGTCAATTGCAAGTTGTGCTTCCCTTTGACTCTCCTCTGAAGAGTGACAGCATGGGATCCTCAAAGCAACTCTCAAAAGATCTGAAAACAAAGATCGTTCAGTATCATGGTTTAGGGGGAGGCTACAAAAAGCTATCTCAAAGGTTTAAACTGGCAGTTTCAACTGTAAGGAATGTAATCAGGAAATGGAAGGCCACAGACACAGTTTCTGTTAAACCCAGGTCTGGCAGGCCAAGTAAAATACAGGAGCGGCATATGCGCAGGATTGTGAGAATGGTTACAGACAACCCACAGATCACCTCCAAAGACCTGCAAGAACATCTTGCTGCAGATGGTGTATCTGTACATCATTCTACAATTCAGTGCAATTTGCACAAAGAACATCTGTATGGTAGGGTGATGAGAAAGAAACCCTTTCTGCACTCACACCACAAACAGAGTCGCTTGTTGTATGCAAATGCTCATTTAGACAAGCCAGATTCATTATGGAATAAAGTGCTTTGGACTGATGAGACAAAAATTGACTTATTTGGTCAAAACAAAAAGCGCTTTGCATGCCGTAAGAAGAACACCGTATTCCAAGAAAAACACCTACTACCTACTGCCAAATTTGATGAATGTTCCATCATGCTGTGGGGCTGTGTGGCTAGTTCAGGGACTGGGGCCCTTGTTAAAGTCGAGGGTCGGATGAATTCAACCCAGTATCAACAAATTCTTCAGGCTATTGTTCAAGCATCAGTCACAAAGTTGAAGTTACGCAGGGGTTGGATATTCCAACAAGACAATGACCCAAAACACAGTTTGAAATCTACAAAGGCATTCATGCAGAGGGAGAAGTACAATGTTCTGGAATGGCCGTCATGGTCCCCTGACTTGAATATCATCAAAAATCTATGGGATGATTTGAAGCAGGCTGTCCATGCTCGGAAGTCATCAAATTGAACTGAACTGGAGAGATTTTGTATGGCAGAATGGTCAAAAATACCTCCATCCAGAATCCAGACACTCATCAAAGGCTATAGGAGGCGTCTAGAGGCTGTTATATTTGCAAAAGGAGGCTCAACTAAGTATTGATGTCATATCTCTGTTGGGGTGCCCAAATTTATGCACCTGTCTAATTTTGTTATGATGCATACTGCATATTTTCTGCTAATCCAATTAACTTAATGTCACTGCTGAAATACTACTGTTTCCATAAGGCATGTCATATATTAAAAGGAAGTTGCTACTTAGAAAGCTCAGCCCATGATACATTGATTTACTGTATGCAAATATTAAAGACGCATACAGCGTCACCCCGCTGCCTGCGTTTGGGAAAGCAGATCATAACCTGGTTCTGCTTCAGCCTCACTACAAACCAAAAGTGAGGGTCCTACCTGCAACCACACAATCATTCAGGAAGTGGACCCCGGAGGCTGAGAATGCTTTGAGAGAATGTTTTGGAACTACAGACTGGGATATCCTGCAGGGATCACATAGTGAGAACATTGAGGAAGTTGTTGACTGCACTACTGACTACATCAACTTCTGTATGGACATTGTAGTTCCAGTAAGAACTGTACGCTGCTATGCTAACAACAAGCCATGGATTAAAAGTGACATCAAGGGCCTTTTGCATCAGAAGAAAAGGGCTTTTAAAGGCGGTGATCAGCATGAGCTGAAGCGCGTGCAGAAGGAACTCCGAGTCCAGCTCAGGGCTGCGAAGGAGCAGTACAGGAGAAAGCTGGAGCAGAAGTTGCAGAATAACAGCATGAAGGAAGTGTGGGATGGGATGAAGATCATCACTGGCTGCAGCTCGAAGCGGGGTACCACCATCGAGAGAGACGTGAAGAGAGCAAACCAAATGAGCAACTTCTTTAACAGGTTTGACCACCCTAACCCACTCTCACCTCGGAGTACTACACCTTCCACACATCCTTCTGCTGATACCAGAATAGGAGAGACATCCCCACCCATAATTACAACAGCGCAAGTGAGCAGAGAGCTGAGGAGACTTCGTGCCAGCAAAGCAGCGGGTCCAGATGGAGTATCGCCACGACTGCTGAAGGTCTGTGCATCAGAGCTGGGGGGGTCCTCTACAGCGCATCTTCAATCTGAGCCTGGAACAGGGGAGAGTCCCAAGGCTTTGGAAAACATCTTGCATCACCCCAGTCCCAAAGGTATCACGTCCTAGTGAGCTGAATGACTTCCAGCCTGTTGCTCTGACATCACATGTGATGAAGACCATGGAGAGGCTGCTTCTTCACCACCTGAGGCCACAGGTTCAACACGCCCTTGACCCTCTGCAGTTTGCATATCAGGAGAAGGTGGGAGCGGAGGATGCCATCATTTATATGCTACACCGATCCCTCTCCCACTTGGACAGAGGCAGTGGTGCTGTACGAATTATGTTTCTAGACTTCTCTAGCGCCTTCAACACAATCCAACCTCTGCTCCTTAGGGACAAGCTGACAGAGATGGGAGTAGATTCATATCGGGTGGCATGGATCGTGGACTATCTTAAAGACAGACCTCAGTATGTGCGTCTTGGGAACTGCACGTCTGACATTGTGGTCAGCAACACAGGAGCGCCACAAGGGACTGTACTTTCTCCGGTCCTGTTCAGCCTATATACATCGGACTTCCAATACAACTCTGAGTCCTGCCACGTGCAAAAGTTCACTGATGACACTGCTATCGTGGGCTGCATCAGGAGTGGGCAGGAGGAGGAGTATAGGGACCTAATCAATGACTTTGTTAAATGGTGTGACTCAAACCACCTACACCTGAACACCAGCAAAACCAAGGAGCTGGTGGTGGATTTTTAGGAGGCCCAGACCCCTCATGGACCCCGTGATCATCAGAGGTGACTGTGTGCTGATGGTGCAGACCTATAAATACCTGGGAGTGCAACTTGATGATAAATTAGACTGGACTGCCAATACTGATACTCTGTGTATGAAAGGACAGAGCCGGTTATACTTCCTTAGAAGGCTGGCGTCCTTCAACATCTGCAATAAGATGCTGCAGATGTTCTATCAGACGGTTGTGGCGAGTGTCCTCTTCTACGCGGTGGTGTGCCGGGGAGGCAGCATTAAGAAGAAAGATGCCTCATGCCTGGACAAACTGGTGAGGAAGGCAGGCTCTATTGTTGGCATGGAGCTGGACAGTTTGACATCTGTGGCAGAGCAACGGGCGCTCAGCAGGCTCCTATCAATTATGGAAAATCCACTGCATCCACTGAACAGTATCATCTCCAGACAGAGGAGCAGCTTCAGTGACAGACTGCTGTAACTGTCCTGCTCCACTGACAGACTGAGGAGATCGTTCCTCCACCAAACTATGCGACTCTTCAATTCCACCCGGGGGGGGGGGGGTAAACATTAACATTATACAAAATTATTGTCTGTTTTTACCTGCATTATTATCAATCTTTAATTTAATATTTTTTTTTGTATCAGTAAGGTGGCTGCTGGAGTATGTGAATTTCCCCTTGGGATTAATAAAGTATCTATCTATCTAAACAAAAATCCAAAGAATTAAGAGGGGTTTCCAAACTTTTTCATATGACTGTATATACAGCGCATCACTTTTTCCACGCCTTATTCCAAAATGGATTAAATTCATTTTTTTCCTCAGAATTCTACACACAACACCCCATAATTACAATGTGAAAAAAGTTTACTTGAGATTTTTGCAAATTTATTAAAAATAAAAAAACTGATAAATCACATGTACATAAGTATTCACAGCCTTTGCTCAATACTTTGTCGATGCGCCTTTGGCAGCAATTACAGCCTCAAGTCTTTTTGAATATGATACCACAAGCTTGGCACACCTATGCTTGGCCAGTTTCGTCCATTCCTCTTTGCAGCACCTCTCAAGCTCCATCAGGTTGGATGGGAAGCGTTGGTGCACAGCCATTTTAAGATCTCTCCAGAGATGTTCAATCGGATTCAAATCTGGGCTCTGGCTGGGCCACTCAAGGACATTCACAGAGTTGTCCTGAAGCCACTCCTTTGATACCTTGGCTGTGTGCTTAGGGTCGTTGTCCTGCTGAAAGATGAACCATCGCCCCAGTCTGAGGTCAAGAGCGCTCTGGAGCAGGTTTTCATCCAGAATGTCTCTGTACATTACTGCAGTCATCTTCCCTTTATCCTGACTAGTCTCCCAGTCCCTGCCGCTGAAAAACATCCCCACAGCATGATGCTGCCACTACCATGCTTCACTGTAGGGATGGTATTGGCCTGGTGATGAGCGGTGCCTGGTTTCCTCCAAAACGTGACGCCTGGCATTCACACCAAAGAGTTCAATCTTTGTCTCATCAGACCAGAGAATTTTCTTTCTCATGGTCTAAGAGTCCTTCAGGTGCCTTTTGGCAAACTCCAGGTGGGCTGCCATGTGCCTTTTACTAAGGAGTGGCTTCCGTCTGGCCACTCTACCGTACAGGCCTGACTGGTGGATTGCTGCAGAGATGGTTGTCCTTCTGGAAGGTTCTCCTCTCTCCACAGAGGACCTCTGGAGCTCTGACAGAGTGACCATTGGGTTCTTGGTCACCTCCCCTGACTAAGGCCCTTCTCCCCCGATCGCTCAGTTTAGATGGCCGGCCAGCTCTAGAAAGAGTCCTGGTAGTTTTGAACTTCTTCCATTTATGGATGATGGAGGCCACTGTGCTCATTGGGACCTTCAAAGCAGCAGAAATTTTTCTGTAACCTTCCCCAGATTTGTGCCCCGAGACAATCCTGTCTCGGAGGTCTGCAGACAATTCCTTTGACTTTATGCTTGGTTTGTGCTCTGACATGAAATGTCAACTGTGGGACCTTATATAGACAGGTGTGTGCCTTTCCAAATCATGTCCAATCAACTGAATTTACCACAGGTGGACTCCAATTAAGCTGCAGAAACATCTCAAGGATGATCAGGGGAAACAGGATGCACCTGAGCTCAATTTTGAGCTTCATGGCAAAGGCTGTGAATACTTATGTACATGTGCTTTCTCAATTTGTTTATTTTTAATAAATTTGCAAAAACCTCAAGTAAACTTTTTTCATGTTGTCATTATGGGGTGTTGTGTGTAGAATTCTGAGGAAAAAAAATGAATTTAATCCATTTTGGAATAAGGCTGTAACATAACAAAATGTGGAAAAAGTGATGTGCTGTGAATACTTTCCGGATGCACTGCATATAATATATATATATATATATATATATATATACACTAGGGGGCTTTGTCCCCTGCTCGCTTTGCTTGCCCACCCCTTCCCCCCTATGTGCCAGCCACTTCACGTCTCTGCCTCTCGTGTTGGAAAGAGGGGGGCTGTACTCCCGGTAAGGAGATGTGGTCGCTTCTCCGAATCCTCCTCTTAAATGGTGATACAATGGGAAACAAATACATTTTTTTTTACCTCCTCTATGCTCGATCAGATGGCTTGCTGCTGTTGCTTGTGCTGTGCTGCGTGATCTGCTTGTTGCGCAGCGCTTCGAATATTTAAAAGCCTGTACAGCAGCTGTCCTTTTGTCTCACTGCCTTGTCTTGAAGGATGTTAAAGAGTCTCAGAGAAAATCACGTCTCAACCCAAGATTTTTTTTTATAATAGAGAGATATATTGTGTGATATAATTATTTAACGTTAAAAACACACCATAAAATTACAGCTATATTACAGTATATAATTTTGCACTTTCAAACAACACAATAGCATGCTTACCTGCAGTTATTCAAGTATAACCCCATCTCATGTTTTCCAAATTGTTATAAAACCAGTCTGAAAAAAAGTTTAACCTTTTTTAGACTTTTTTCACATCAGAAACCCAGAGAAAAACCTGTGTAAACTGTGTTTCCCAGAAACTACACTCAGATCCCGTGCCAGTTGTTGCCTGTGTGAAGTATACAGGTTTTCCCAATGATTGGGGGCTTTTTTGTTGGATCTCTTCCTTTTCCTCCCACAACCACAAAGACGTGCCTGTTAAGCCAATTGTCTAGGGCTTGCACTATACCATGCTATCTTTTTAAAAACTGAATTAAGCCAATTTGAAAATAGATTAACTATTCAAGTTACATATTAAAAATGTGAAGACACTCAATATTAAATGTAATATTTGTAATTTTGCTCCATTTGCAAAAATATTAGCATGTTCTAGCCATTAACAATGATGTCAGGAAGAATTATAATATAACCACTCTTAAATCTGCTTAATCCAGTTCAGGCTTGGGAGCCTATTCTGAAAACATTGGGTGAAAGACTAGACAGGGTACCAGTCATACACACCCACGCTCATTTCTAACATGCACAGTTTTCACAATATAAAAACAAAATAATTCATCAGAATTGTAAAAATGTTATTAAAGCCTCGTAGTGAGTCAATAGGTAGGATGCTGTGAAGCAGCAAAAAAGAAAGCATTGCTTTCTTAAGAAAACAAGATCTTCTGCTTGCAATTAGGAAACTAAGCTGATAACATGAGTATCATGTTGTGGAAAGTTCAATGTCCCTTCTCTGCTGCAGGCACACTGTATCTTATAAATACAGGCATACCAGAAAGCAAAAGAGTAAAAAAAAACAGTCACCACTCACTGTGTAGGCAGAATAAATGACTGTCCCACACACACACAGACATGTCAGACCTTGAGTGAGAAAAGCAATAAAACACCTCAAACTGGACTAGAGATTGTCCAGGTAGGTTCGGTAAATTTCATTATTCCCCGGAGTATTTAGAGAAACGACCAGCTGACAGAAAGATGCCAGAAGCAAGAACACAGGGAAAGCTTAAGGCCCACAGTAGACAGACAGACTGGTTCCTGAACTAGTTAGCAGCTTTATCAGCTGCGCTCACACAGTTACATTTGTCACAGTGGGATCCACTGAACCTTTCCCATGTGTAGGCCCGAGTGATTTTCCACTGTAACTTTGAGGTATGGTCCTTATGTCCTGCTTGTTCCCCCCAAAAAGTGAAAAATAACTGACAACTGCTCAAAAGTAAAGAATTGACCATTTTGCTAGGCAAAGCTGAACAAATAATCTAGTCTGTACCTTTCGGACTTATATTCGTACCACTTAGTTTGCAGTCATGTGAAAACATAAGTATACCCTATGAAATGTATTTTCTTTTTTAACATACTGTATATGGAAGAAGTACTGAAGAGTGAACATTTTATCTGAATTACACTATCTTAAAAACTATAATAAAAGCCTTTCTAAAATTTTAGAATATGGTAAGAATTGAGGATTCCTCATGAGCTCTCCAAAACAAAAATGAAGTGATGTGAATTTTAGTTTGGCTGAATCCACCTATAAATTAATTATCAACTCTCCATGGAATACATCCCACTAGACACAGATTTTACGTCCAAGTTACCCCTTTATTTGCAGCCCCTACCTCACTTCCAGTCTACTCTTTTTTTCAAATTCCCCTGATCACATGGCTGGAAAATGTGGTCCCAGAATCTCCTCTCCTAGACTTTGTGAGATGTGGCATCAAGCTGGATGTCTTGTACTGCCCTGAAGGGAAAGGTAGAGACAGTGAAAGAGACAAGCATTTTTTGCCAGAAGAACAGCTAGCAGGTTACATAAGCAGGCCCATCTGGTTATTTAAACACACACCTATCTACTCCAAAAACTAGCAAAAAGGATCAGGAGATGGATCAGAGTCGAACAAGACAAAAGTCAAAATCTGGAGGATCAAGAATCAGATGCCAAAATTAAAATGAAAAGCAAAATCATATTAGTCATAACACACAATAAATCTTAAGCTGTGAATCAATCAGCAATGCCACAGAACTCAAATTTTACTCTCAGTCTCAGATGCAGAATAGTACAAGATGTTCCTATGTTTATATTTCAACATTATGTTTTATGTTTGTACTGCATGTCTTTTTGATATATTTGTAATAACTGCATAGTGTCCTGGGCTGTTCAGTAAGATTGCACTAACTCAGAATATATTTAATTGAATTTTACAAGAAAAATTATGTTACAACAATTTCCCATTAACCAAAGCTGCATGGAGTGCAACATTCTAAATTACAAGTGTTATGTCTGTAATAATAGTAATAGGTATCTTGAATTTAAAGCGTCTTGAGCATGGGAAAGAAGCTATATAAATAAAATGTGTTGTTATTATTATTTGAGAAGCACAGGGACCTTAACCTTCCTTGATATACAGTATCAGACAGAAATGGATATTCTTTAATTTAAAAAATCAAACCCATTATAGCAGGCATGTCAAACACGTGGCCCGCAACAGAAATTTGTGCGGCCCGCATGACAGATCCTAGTTAGCACTGAACTTGTACAAAATGATTACTATCGTTTGTGATTGAATCATTCTGCATCTTCGGTGTTACTTATTGACTTTTCTTACTTCTGCCTTCTGACAAAAGCGCGTTTTCCCATGGAATTACGGTACCAGAAACGTCATCTGCTAGTATAGCCACGAGCCTTGACCAAAGTTAATGAGCCGCAGCGTCACAACTGAAGTGCTAGGCTGCAGCAGCGGGCAGCAGGGGTGGCCTTAGGCATGGGCAAACTGTGCACCTGCACAGTGCCGCCAAATCCCAGGGGCCGCCACGCCAATATATATTGAATATAAAACAGAAAGAGAAAATAACGACATAGCTGACGGCAATGTGGCCAAAAAACATTGTGTTTCTTGTTAATTAGTACGCTGTATTTACAAATGTCGCTAGAGTCGGAGCAGTAAGCTATATGTAGTATTATAACGTTCTGCCGTAATGAGAATATCATGGGCCGCCACTTGGTTTTCAAGTTACAGACACGCGTATATAGAAGCGTGTCATGAGCACGCGGCAGCTATGCAGTGTCCGCAATGGATGTGGCCATCCGTGCATAAGATACCGTATTGACATTGGCGGGCGAAGGGGCCACCGATTCTTTGCTCTGCCTAGGGCTGCCACGAGCCTAGAGCTGCCCCTGCTAAGGCTACACTACTGGCTGGGCTGCTGAGTCTGGCCACTGGGCAAAATTGACCATCACGAGTAGTAATAGCCCGCATATTTTCACGTTTTTTTGCTCTAGTTTCATGTAATTTTGTGCTAGTATTGTAACGAACAGTTAGTGCAGACTACAGCTGAAGATCTGAAGTGAACGTGAAAAGTTGATGAGTTGTTTATTAACATATTTTTGTGATTTTGAGTTTGTAAAATTATTGTAGGTCAGGTGGCTTTTTGCATATCGGCTTATTTTACAATATAAACTTTGAAGTAAACTTAGTAAAGTAAAATTTGATTTTTGGAGGATTTGTTTTCCAACTTGAATTACTGAGCAACGAATTCAGTGAGCATTTTCGTGATTTCAGTTCACACAAACAGGGCATTGCACTGTTCTCTTACAACGTTGAGAATGCGCCTGAGAATATTCAAATGGAACTGATTGAACTGCAGTCAGATTCTATTCTGAAGGCAAAATACAACGAAGTTGGTGTGCCAGGCTTGTATGCTTACCTGCCACCCTCGTATGTGCAGATCCGTAAGTTGGCATCGAGAGTACTGTCAATTTTCGGAAGCACTTACCTTTGTGAGCAATTGTTTTCGTTAATGAAAGCTACCAAAACCCCACATCGCTCAAGACTTACCGTCGAGCACCTTTCATCACTCATAAAAGTTGCAGCTGCACAAGATTTCAAGCCTGATATTGACGAACTGGTTACTAAGAAGAGATGCCAAGTGTTGGGACAAAAGAAATAAATCTCACACTGTAAGGCTCCTATATAAGCAATGAATATAATATAATGAATATAATATAATAAGGACCTAGCTAAGAAGCTAAGACTCTAATTGTACGCTGTTGTATGGAGACTGTATGGAAATAAATTGCTTTTCTTTAAACTTTAAGTGTTACATTTTTTAAAGTTTTCAGTATTGGAAAGAAAGCTACAGTAACTTTGTATAATAGGTATAATAGTATTTGTTACAGTGCGGCCCGCTGACGCACGTATGCCAGTCGAAGCGGCCCACCAATGGTAGTGAGTTTGACATGCCTGCATTACAGAACTGATTAGCTTAGGGGCAGGACCTAAAACCAGAAGTATTTTGAAGGGTAATTACTGGAAAAAGGAATCAGTTTAGTGAAAGAGAAATGCAGTCAGTGTTGTCTAAGAGGCTGAGTGTTTGTAGGTGAGCAATGTAGAGGGGGAATGAGAAAGACCAAGTAGCACTGAACACAATATGGTAGTTGGTGCAACATGAGCCAAAATCACTGTTTTTGGAATAGCACCCCTGTGGATTTTTTATGCATGGCAGCATCACACGGGTCTATTTGGAATGGGCCATTGTGCAACAAATATCTGGCCAGCAGTGGTGTTGTGGTGAGAAAAATGGATTGGATGGGACTTGTGAGGATGGCTGGGACCCTTGGCCAGCCGGGATGCCCCCATTGTTGAAGGACAGTGGGAGACAACATGCACAGGGCTTTATCTTCCCCGGAACACTAGGTAGCTTCCTTCCTGGGTTGCAGCAGCACCACAGATTCCTACAAGGCATCATGGGAACTGGAGTTCTTTGGCTCAGCCCTGTTGGGCTCCATGGGTGCCTCCAGTGGGTGCTATGGAGACTAGCGAGCTCTAGTTCGGGGGGCTCCCACCTTACCCGCAAGTGCTTCTGGGCCAAGCCTTTAGGACACCGGATGAACTTCTGAGAATAATTTAAAAGGAGCTGCCTACCACAACTCCAAAAGCCAGAGTTGGGAGGAAGCAGCTGAAGGCTGCTGGGAGGAGCAAGGGAGGCAGTCAAAGAGAGGATGAGAGAAAAGAAGAAGAGACAAAGTAATGCTCTGTGCTTAGCTGTACTTGTTTTGGTGGGGGGACATCTACTAGGGGAGAGTTTCCCAAAATAAAAAGCCTATTGTGCCTGCAACTTGTGTCTGAGCCTGTGTGAGCGCCCCCTGGCAGTCACAGACTTTAGCAAAAAAAAATAAGAAGCCTACTGTTTTGTGTCAGCATGGTATTATGTCTATTTTCTAATTTATTGTTGTTCTTGTTAATTTTAATTCATTATTATTCATGTTTCCAGGTTAATTTTGTTATGCTTATTTGCTGCAAGCTGGGTTACTTGGCTTCTCATAGGAAGTTTCCTACGATGTTGGGCCTTGATGATAGTGGTGTCATTTAATGAAATGTTTCAAAGGTTGTATGTAACTATCTATCTATCTATCTATGTAACTAACTGAGTACTTTTCTGTATAAAATATTGTTTTTTTACAGGGAGTTAATATTATTAGCTCATTGGAGCACCTTGGCTTTTGTTGACAGTCAATAGAAAATACAATTTTAGAGGAAACTGTATTATGCTGCTGCGGTGGGTTGGCACCCTGCCCGGGATTGGTTCCTGTCTTGTGCCCTGTGTTGGCTGGGATTGGCTCCAGCAGACCCCCGTGACCCTGTGTTCGGATTCAGCGGGTTGGAAAATGGATGGATGGATGTATTATGTTGAATTCAAACAAATAATTAGAAGGTAGCACCTGTTGTAATTCTGGCACCACAAAATAAGAAAAACAGACAAGGCTTTCAAAAAACCTGCAAAAAACAGGTTGGAAACCTTAGAAACTAGCCTCAATACAGGCCTCACCCAGAGAAATCTGATTATAGGCGACTGGGAGGCTTAAGGCCAGACTAGGCCCCAAAATGGTTCAAGCCTTTTAAAGTAAAAATATATCAAAGAGTCTCAAAAAGCTGAAGGTATGTACTTCCATGGGGAGCACCATAAAAACTCTGGCTGGGGGTAGAGACAAGTCCAAAAAATCTTTAAAAAATTGAAGATATACTCACAAAAACCTGAAAATATAACAAAACACTCAAAAGAGTGAACAAGGGGCAAAAAAAGTTGCCAACAAAGTAATCTGAAAACAAACAAAATACTAAATCAAGATCTTAAGACAGAAGCAACGAATCGAAAAAGAAAAAAACCCAGAAAATTCAATAACTCTCTTTACAGATGCACTGCACTCCACCAAAGCACTTTCAATGAATGGTGAGGGACTGAATTACGCATCAGCCTTTATAGAGCTAGGAGCAATCCCTCATTTGTGATGGACAGGTGGCCCTGCCGCTTGGGGAACCACCCATAAAATACAGTACAGTGAAAATACAGACATTTAAAGGAACAGTGTATATATATATTTATAAGCATAAAAACAATTATACATTTAACATATCAACTAAATGATAAATGGTTATATTATTATTATTATCAACAAATAAAACAAAATGGGTTGGCTAATTTTCTTTATTCTATCACAGCACTAAATTTAAATCTAATCTAAGTCAAAGCATTTTGTTCATTTTGGGATATTGAAATATTGAAACACACTTTCTTAGCAGCTATCAACTGAACTAGATGCACAATCTTGCCAAATTTCAGCTCTTTAACTAAATGGTATATAGTGTTTTTGTTGAAGAGTGAGTGAATGAATCAGTCGTCTTTGCATTTAATATATTCAGTATATAGATTTAATAAACCTATACTGTCTCTTTAAACATTTTATCTTGTGTTTTATGGGTAGAACCCCAGAGTGTGGTTGGGGGTGCTACCCTGATGTCCCTGCTTCTGGACATCCCTCTGGCTATGGTGCATATTGACTCAGGGAGAGGATTTCAAGAACAGATCACAGAGTGTTGTTTGAGGTTATTTCTGTAAGTATTATTTTCTTTTGAGTCACTGGCTTTGTAGATTTTTTGCTCGTTACTTGGATTCTGATACTGGTATACTGATTTGGACCTGATTGCCTTGGGTTGAATTGGGTTCCCTTTCCAGGCCTAACCTTTTTGCCCTTTTCCCCTTATTTTCACATTTTGTGATTTTTTTTTGTAATAAATTCTTTATTTATAAAGATTCTTGTTTTGGACTTACTACGAACAATGTTCAAGAAGTTTCCGCACTTTTTTTTAACTCTATTAAGAATTTCAAAAATAAATTACATCACCTTTCTACATTGTCACTTGTTTGCTATGCAATTTTCCCAGAGTCGTACCAACCTTTTAAAGCCCCCCTTTGCCGTTTCCAATGAAAATATAAAAGTGTGGAAACTTTTTGAACGTCCCTTATAACTCAAGCCAGAAGTTCAATTGTTCCTGTTTCTCGAAGGGTATTTTTGTGCATTTTGAACATTTAAAGTATATTTTGACCTTCTAAGGCCAGCTCCTATTTTTGGGCCTGTGTATGCTGCAGCCTGCAGGTAAAAGTTGGGGCTGGCTAACTTGAGATAAGACTTTTCTGGACATCCTGATTAAGCGCCTGGTTTTCTTTTTGGAGGATTCATGACCCCTTTTGCCACGTTCCTGTTTCCTTATCACAGCTCTTTTCAGTCAGTCAACTAACAGACAAGTACAATTGTTGTGGCAACATTTAGAATATATATACAGTAAATGGCTGATGGAGATCTTCTTTAGAGGACTGACAGAACTGGAATCTCACCTCTGCTGTCTCAGAAGGGAGATGGCTAGACAGAGGGTGATTGTCACCCTGAGTGATTTCCCACCGATGACAGGCACCAACTCCTCAATTCTAGGTTTTACTTGACTTAATGGACAACTGTGATGGCTTGAAAAATGGCCATATTTAGTAAGTCCATCCATCCATTTTCCAACCCGCTCAATCCGAACACAGGGTCACGGGGGTCTGCCGGAGCCAATCTCAGCCAACACAGGGCACAAGGCAGGAACCAGTCCCGGGCAGGGTGCCAACCCACCGCAGGACACCCACAAACACACCCACACACCCAGCACACACTAGGGCCAATTTAGAATCGCCAATCCACCTAACCTGCATGTCTTTGGACTGTGGGAGGAAACTGGAGTGCCAGGAGGAAACCCACACAGACATGGGGAGAACATGCAAACTCCACGCAGGGAGGACCCAGGAAGCGAACCCAGGTCTCCTAACTGTGAGGCAGCAGCGCTACCCACTGCACCACCATGCTGCCATATTTAGTAAGTGTTTAAGCTTTTCCTCTGTGTCCCATAGCCTCCAATATAAACTGCAAATGCAGGAAAGATGTATATTTTTTAAATTTATACAAAATGCTTAACTTTAGAACACAGTTTTGTGGGGCAAATTAATATATGCCAGGTTTATGAAGAAATACCTTTGACTTGAAAAATACAAAAATATCTCCTTTAAAACACAGATTACCAATGTTAAAAAGCTTTGGCTTTTTTAAGAAAAAATGTTTATATTGTTCAAATTGGGAAAATGTAAATGCCATCTGTGTTCAGTTTTATTTCTTTCTAATCAAGTCACTATGGTTTACAGGGTTGAACATGGAACAAGTTAAAGTTCGGGCAACTGGCTATCTCAGTGAAGAAGGTTTTGAGGGTTTCACAGACTTACTGTGACTTTATTGAAACAAGCAACAGTATATTCTTGAAAATTACCAACAACACTAAAAAGTGAAGGTAATCTCCTTAGAGGTGCCTGATATACTCAAGGAATTATTTACTTCTGCACTTATTGGTAACACTCACATACCTGAATTATTACTTGAAGTAGATGCTTTCAGTGTAGAGGTAAGGGAAATAATGGCACAATGCTTTCAATGCACTGGAAAACTGCATTTGTGTACATGTTCTTCTGAGAAATTGTAATCTGCTAAACAAAATTTTGCTGTTAAAATCATAAATTATTTGGCAACAAGTTATCGTTGTAAGAATGTAGGCATGGGGTTGTAGTCACAGAACAGACATCCATGATTATCAATGCTAATAAGAATTTAGTTTACATCAAAACAACTTAGATGTATAAATGGAAGACAAGCCAGATAGGTTTTATTCTTCAGTCAGTTTAATGCAGTGGTTTCCAACCTTTTCTATGCCCTGCACCCCTGGAAAATGTTTGATTTATGTTCAAACTCCCAACGAAAGCTATATCACATTAGATGATAAAGAAGTCAAATTTCTCGTTTTTGAACAACTAATTAAAACATATAAAGTATTGCAGATAAACAGATTAAACTAAAAAATAAACTTTTAACTCAGTGCATAAAATGTAAATATAAGTTGAGCAATTTACCTTTATAAATCTCAATAATCGTGTGTAACCATGAAGCTTATACACTCAATTGACAATCCTGGGGTTGAGGTATCCCCTGAAGCATCAACCACCAGAAGGAATAGACACACAATCAATGATTGAGAGTTTTGTATTACTTATTAATAATTAGCAAGAATTTTCAAGAAAAATAATCTTTGGGATCCAAGTATTTCCTAAATGTCCAGTCCTAAACTTCATTTGAAGTTCTTAGTGGAGCATCTGTTCAAAAATTGGGAAAAAATTTAAATATAACTTCTGGTTATGACTTGGAGAGTAAGACTTTTAAAGTACGTGTTTCAGGTAAAATGGAAAAAGACCCTGCCCTTAGCAGAATATTTTTGGAACATCCACAAGTTGTGATCCATTAGAATCAATTCTGAAATCAGTATACAGTAACCCCTCTTTTTTATTAATCCCTTCCACATCCTCAATAATTCCATCTAAATTTTTAATAATTTTAGGTAGGTTTGAGCTAACAAACAGGTATATTTGATGACCATAGCCCCTGTCAAGCAATTTGTAGATAGGAGATGAAAGATGAAGAATCTAATTGCCAAGTGAAACAGAAGTTATGATTTGCAATGCAAAATATTTTGTTGGAAGTTCCATCCATCCCCAAGTGTATTGTCTATGTAAAAAAATTAAGAAAATTAGACTTGTCACCTATAACTTAGTTATCCATTCATGTTTTTGGGCTCATGTTTTATACTTCATGCTCAGAACGCGTACGTGCCCGCATCATAGCTGCCACAAGTTCCCAGTGTTCATTTGACGTGTCCTCTGAGCAGGTCCTCAGAAACTAACGTGACGCAGTACCAGCAAAAAGTCGGGGGTCGCAGTGTGATTAAAGTTGGAATGTGATGTCAGAGTCTCTGTTTCCTATCTACATGTGACAGAAAGCCTCTATGCGGATCCTCCAGGATTGATGTGCGCGCTTCGATATTTGATAAATGGTTCAATGCAGTGAAGGAAAATGCCAACATACAGATGCATTCGTGGTGCTTTTACATTCAAGAGTCTTATATTCCCGATCGTAATGACACATTTTAAAAGCCTCACATACCATCTTCTGTGCCGTCTTTTTTTTCTCGGGCTTCCTCCTGACCTGGCAGCAGCGGCAAACAGCAATAGATCACCACACAGAACACATTAAATGTATGATATTCCAACTCTCTGCACATTTAGAATCCTTATTTATACTTAATATCACTTTCATGATAAAATGCATTAAAGTATGTATGCTACATTTTACAGATAAATCGTTAATTTCATTTAAATAATGAATACTGTTAATAATTATACACATGGGGGGGGGGTGACACGGTGGCAGAGCGGTAGCACTGCTGTCTCGCAGGGAGTCATGTCTCTGGTATTCCCTGCCTGGAGTTTGCATGTTTTCCTGCTGGGTTTCCACAGTGTGCTCCAGTTTCCTTCCAAAGATATGCAGATTTGGGGATTTGGTGCCGCTGAAATGACTCTAGTGTATGTGAATGCTTGTATTCACCTTGCCATGAGCTGATGCCTCATTCAGGGATTGTTTCTGCCTTGTGCCCAATGCTTGCTGGAATGGACACATCCCTGGATTGATGGATTTAATCATTAAACATCCTTTCAGAGATATTGCGGTAAGGTGTCATTGGAATTTAATGGGTGTTCCAGGCCGAACCTGTTCTCACCGTGATCTCACACTGCCACCTGCTGGATTCCTCCAGAGTTACATAAAGTATGCGTGCAAATATAAACAGTAAAATACTTGCGTAGCAGGAGCGTCCACTGGAGTGTGCGTGGTGTGAAGTATAAACCTGGCCTAAAGATCATCATTCTTCCATCTGTTTATAGAACTTAATTCTGTATTTTTTATAGATGAGACTGATGTATTGCAACATCTAGGTCTATATATGTGGGTTTTATTGTCTAATCTTTATCAGAAATATTAATGAACCAACAATGATTATTTTATTCATCACCATCTGCAAAATTCTGAAAGAATAAAATGGCACAGATATATATTTATATTCTTACCTATCAATCATTCATTTTTGAACACACTTAAACAAATTCTGGGTTTAGGGGTTCTATTCAGTCTAGGTTCCATCAGTTACAAGGCAGGAATATTCCTTGGACAGTAAATCTCTATTTAAAACAGATTTTAAAGCCAGTGTAACCAGAAGACCAAAACAAACTTCTACACTCCGACCAGGCATCTCATGTCACTTCATTGGAAGTGAAAAGGCCAAGTACAGGCCAATTCAGTGACTTGTTTTTTGAATGGTCCAGCAATTATCTTGGTTCTGTTTCTCTGTACAGTGTTCCTATAAAACAAAATTAATTTCATAACACACATATCCAGTTCAGGATCATGAGGTGCTAGTGGCTACAGACCATTTCTGTAAAAAGGATCACAATACAGGGTGCGCCATTATTTAGCTAATTAGTTTACAGTATCTGGGCCCTGGGATTGGTCACTAGTACCTTGGTGTGGAACACGATTCAGGGTGCTAAAGTATTTATTAGAATGCATATGCAAATGTTTCACACGTGTTAACACTGCTCCAATATACAATAAGGATACAGAACTAAAATGCCCTGCAAAATCCCTCAAATCATATAGGCTTCTTTAATAATGCACTATAGACAAACCAACACTGTCAACAAAAAAAAGGGAAATAACACCAGCTCTCCCCACAAATTCTAAAATCCATCCATTTTGTACCCCAGTTATCACATGAATTGGAAAATTTACATCAAAATCACTTAATAACCTTATATAAGCTATTTGTTTTTTTATAACAGGAGTGCATGGCTATATCTTGTCGCTGGAAATTATCTTTAACAGATAAATCAATGTATAACATGACCAGTCCCTTTAATATACTAGGGTTAAGAAATGGGCTGCAGAATTCCATCATTGCAGGATATCTGTTTAAGATGACCTAAGTAAGATCTAGCAGGTCTTAAACATCAAGAAAAGGACAACACGTTGCTGAAATGTAATAGACAAATCAATGAGCGATGGTGTGTGAGTTAGAAAAAGATTAGTTATGTTTCAAATGATTCCATTTTTTATGTACAATAAAAACATATGCAATACCTGTACATATTGGAAACCCAGAATGTTGACATCTGAAATGAAGCACACAGTGTTGTAAGCAAAATATTGAGTTAATGAAATCAAATAGGATTAATTGAAGAAATGGTTCATAACTAAGGATATGACCCAGAGTCCAAACAAAAATCAAAACTGCAAGAGCATAGCAATTCTCTAACAGAAAAGATATTCAAGGTCCATGCCTCTGACAACACATAATTTTATTGAGGGTGTAAAGCATGTTACTTACTTGCTTCTAAAAGTCCATAAAGCAAGTATTATTCTGATTTATTTTGGCATTTGAAGCACTAAATCCAGACTTTGGCCATGTATGCTATCAGGTTTGCTACAAAAGATCGAATGTAATAATTTTCCTTCAATACGTCCTAGTTGTAAGAACTGTCAAACTGGCAAGTCAAAACTGTTCTATGTATTAAGGAGTTTATATACTGTAATTCCCCTGTAATGGCAGTAGTAAAAATCATATGTTTTGATCATGCGCTTTCACATATTTATGATATAGTACTACCAAGCTGGAGCGTCACATAGCTAACAACTATTCAGTGAGTTTCTCTTTTCATCCTTTTTTATAATTCACCAGAATAAACATTTCTTCCTGCCATCCTGAAGTCTCTGCATTATGTACTAACTGGCCTCTAACACCTGATCCAGTTACTTAAATTCTCACCCCCTGCAACATGTCAGATGCCTTGCATCTTAGCCACAGAAAGAGCTCATAAAAATTAGTTACTGGCCCTAACACCACTGTCTACCAACAAAAGACCCCTGAATAGGCAGGTACATCTGAATATGTACATACTCAACCAACTGAAACCTGATCATGAAATTTATTTGAGGAACAAAAAAATTAAAAAAAAGACTCCAAGTAAGTCAAATATGTGCTGTATCATTTAATTCCTAATTTGTAATTAGCTTGCTTCACCTCAAGTACCTGTTTCTATTTCTATTGTTTCAGCCACAGCATCCAGACCTTCCTCTTCTTGAAGGATGACAACATTACTGTGGGACTTCTCCCCTTCCACTATAATGCATTTACTGTCTGTGTCAGATATGATAATTTCTATAAAGTCTTCACTGATCTGGATGTGGCTTCCAGTTTCAGACACTATTGACTCAGTTAACTCAGGAGATGACTCCACTATTCTGTGCATAACATGCGGTTCAGCAAATTGGACACTGTTTTCATTAGGCACTTCTTGCCTAATCATTACTGTTCCTTGTACTGTATCAGAGCTCAGCTCCATTGTCTCAAAAGCATGTACATAGAGCACAGATGCTTCCCCTAGATTGCTTTCACAATCCTTTTTTTCTACCGAGTGCTTTTTTGTTGCTTTTTGTGCTCCTTTCTTGCTCTGAACAACTGGAGGAACATCAGATTCCAATGCTGCCAATGCTTCTGCCAACTCCCCAGCCAGCTTCTCCTCTTTTTGTTTGTGTGACAGCTGGTGGCGGACCAGGCTTTGTTTTGAGCTGTAACCTGATCCACATGTTGAGCATTTGTAGGGTTTATCTTCCAAATGACTCTTCTGATGCCGACGCAACTTAGAGGCTAAGATATAAGATTTATCACACTGGTCACATTTATATGGCCGATCTCCTGAATGGAGACGTTCATGTGCTCGGAGTGTGTGAGGGTCCCTAAGGGCTTTCCCGCATATGGGGCAGAGGTATACCTCCCCTGTATGAGAGATAAGATGCCTCCTCAGTTCTGGCAGCTGTGAGAAGAGCTCTTCACAGTGGTTGCACTTGTAGGGCTTTTCTCCAGTATGAATGCGGAGGTGACCACGCAGGTTGCCCTTCTGCCGGAAAGACTTTCCACAGTAAGAGCAATTATATGGCTTCTCCCCAGTGTGCAGTCTCATGTGATTCCTCAGTGATCCACCATTAGCAAGATCTTTGTCACAGACAGGACATCTGCAGTGCTTGGTGTTCTCCAAATTCATTTCTTTCATCAAATGAATTTGCATATGGATACGAAGAGAAGGTCGACGTGCAAAAGCTTTGCCACACTGGTCACAGATAAATGGTCGCTCACCAGTGTGGAGGATCTCATGGTCCTTTAGATCCCGCTTTGTGCCATAGGCCTTGTCACATTGTTGACATTTAAAAGGCCTTTCACCTTTGTGCAGGAGTAGATGAGCCCTGAAGCTTTCTTGGGAACTATAGGCCTTGCCACACTCTGTACACAGGAAGGGTTTATATTCCAGGTGAGTTAGCCTGTGCTTCTTCAGATGGCACAGCTGCAAGAAACACTTGCCACACTCTTCACATTTGTACTTTCTTTCACGAACATCAGAAAGTGATGTCACACTCTTAACCAAATGTTTTGTTTCAGAATGTGGCAAAGATGTCGTCTCCATTTTTCCAGGTGGCACCACTTCATGGTTTAACTCTTCCCTTGGCTCCTGTTGCTCTGCTTGGTTGTTAACAGATGACGCAGCCTCCATCCTACAATCCTCCTTTTCCTGCTCTCTTATTTGTTGTGCCAGAATTCTCATCTTTCTCTCCTGAAGACGTTTCTGAATTCTGCTGACCAAAGAGTGCATCTTCCGTGGTTTAGCAGCCAATCGAGAGCTTGTTCTAGAAGGTAACACTGGTGGTCCTTTGGCAATAATTTCACTTTGCAAAAGTACAGTGCTTGGATAACACTGAGATGCAGTGATGACACTGATATTCTGCACTTTTGAACTGTTAGGTTCTTCTGTCTTGACAAATTTCTGCTTTTCTGCAGACTGTTCAGTTGTTTGGTTTTTCCTCAGTGTCAAGTTGCTTTCCTTTACCCTTCCTTCAGCCCCTGAGAGCTTTCTGTTTTTCCGGGCAGGAGGCTTACACTTTTCCATGGAATGTACTGAAGTTTGCGTTGTTTGTTGAGATAAAGATCCTCCTGTGATACCAGAAAAGAAGAGAATAGAGAATTATTTTAAGAAAAAGCTGTATGAGAATAAAACTCATTAAGACTTCCATTATATTTAAAAAGTAGTTGCCACTATGATAAAGTCAGCTGAGTGTAAGTTGGCACTACAAAGCTAAACTGCAGTTTACAATATGTTAGAAAATGTACACATGGTGTTACTATTCAGTTGTGTTCAGGGACTTAGTTAACCGATTTGAACGGTGGTACATTTTACATTTTTTAGTTACCTTACCAAAGAGTTAGTTATCAAGTTTTTGTTTTTTAAATACTTTTTGAAACCTTAAGTCATATTTATATGTGAAATAACATTAATTAATAGACTACATTAAATACATGTTTTTAAAGGCACTTTACAAAATTAATTAAAAATGTAGCCCAAATAAGCTTGTGGTGGCTCAGACAACTGACTCCAAATCAAGGGATGTAAAAATGACATTGACAGTGTCACGCACGTGCGAGTAGGAGGACATTGTATGGACCAAGCGAAGGTAATTCCACACCAACCTTCTCCTGTTATCTCTGCAGACCAGCCATGGGAAAACCTGTCTGACTCAGCATTGAAGACGTCACTTCTGTTTCCGGCACCTAGACTGGCGTCAGAAGAAGGTCACTTCCGGTTCCCCTACGCCACTTCCGGTCTGATTACTTAAACTGCCATCTTTCCAAACCTTCATCAGTTCATGTCTGGACTCCAAAAGACACACATCTCTCTAAAATACAAACGCATTGCAGCCAGGGACAATATACGGGTGGCTGCTCCAAACCTTTTTAACTGTGTCAAGTCTGATCCTTTCACAACCTGTTAGTTATACAGGGTCTATGACTAACTGTTGTTCAAATTTCTTAAACATAAAAATCTTAAAATAAGTACCCAATCAAGCATTAAAATCTTTGTCTCAAGGTAATATTGTTGACTTCTTCAGACCAGGATGGAAAGCAGTTCTGGAGCTTTGCTGTTAAATTGGAGTGTCTGAAAAGTATTGAATTATTATGTAATTTTAATGTTTATTTTCAATTAAAATATATTTTTAATAACAAAAAGGGATTCCAAAAAATAAAAACCTCAATTATATTCCCAACACGTATTTAGTGATATAAATACAATACCCTCTTTCTCAACTATAGTCACAAGTATCTATCTATCTATCTATCTATCTATCTATCTATCTATCTATCTATCAATCAATACCACATTACCCAGTTACCCACTAAATCCCAACATATCAACAATAAAGTGAATTTATCAAAAGAAATAAAACATGCAATGCAATCGATAATACTATAAAATTATAATCAATATTACTCTGAGAAGTAAAACCCCAATAATTTATTAAAATTATCCAAATTACTAACAATTTAGAAAGGAAATTATTTCTTGTATAATGGGAACACCAAAGTTGACACTAATCTTAAAAATTCTAATTCCACCCTCAAGAAACACAGAAGCAAAAGCGGCTCAGACATGGATAAACCATAACCCCTAATTCAGTCTTTTTGAGCATGACACAAGCTGTAGTTCTGATTCGTCCTTGCTATATGTGGCACAATCAGTCTCTTTGTGCACCTCAGAAATTTTAAACCACAGTACAGTCCTTGTTGCATGTGCCCACATATTAACTGCAGTTCACTTTCTAAACCCATTCTAAGTTTTTATTAATTATGGGAGCTGTGCCTTTACCATGTAATTAATCAGTTCAAACAACTTTTATCTGCAGGTTGATAAAGTCTGTTCTTTACAGTAATAATGTTCAGATAATACAGCCTTGAGGCTGTTTTAGTCTAATATAAATTATCGAGTACATATTTATTTACTCTGTACTTATAAAGTGACCTTTAAATAATTCCTTTCCTTTTCCACTCATTTCCAGATAAGAGACTTTTTTTGTTTAACATTTCCATTTAACTTAACTCAAGCAGCAGGAAACATGAACTGGTGTACAAGCGGCATATACACATGCACATGCCTCACCTAGAGCTTTAACTAACTTGTACTGGGATTCTGACTGGCTGTCGGAATGTAAAAGAGGAAAATATACAAAAGAAGTATCCTCCCTCAGGATAAATTTGAGACCATAAACTAGCCATTAGCTAAATTTGCCCAAAATGTTTCTCTGTTTGAAGTAAGATGAGTTTGCAAATGTGCCAATGCTTTTCAATGGAAGATTTTGAAATTTCAAAACTTTGTACAAAATGTTCTGTTGAATTCTGCTGACAAATTTCCTCAAAGAATTAGTGCTCCAAATTTCAACAAAATTGGTCCACTGGGAGAGGAGTTGATTTATGCGGACTGACAGACACGACTATTGCAGTAGGTGCTTTTTCACATTATATGCTAACACACCTACAAAGAATACAGAAATGTATTTATCAAAAAGCAGCTTTAATTACACTGGTCAGCTTAGTTTACATGTTTCTTACTGAGCCACACTTAAATAAGCAAAATTATGCAGTCTGATTTGATATATAACTTTGTAGCAAAACTGTGATGGATCTTTCTGTGGTAAAAGTAAGTAAACATTTTTACTTCACACACACACACAGTGCTTCACCACATTAAAGAAAAAAATATTGCGTGTATAGAATATTCAGTGTAATATTAATGATTCTGTTGACCTCTCCATTCTCTCATACATGTATATGTCAATTATTCTAAAAGCACAAAAACACTCTTAGTAAATTCATGGGTAGAATAATTAAAAACAAGATTTTCCAGTAGTTGCAGCTAATTAGAGGTTTCTGGTCAAAACCACAGAAAGCGCCGAGAAAACCACAACCATTGCTCTACTGCCATCTTTTGGATTCAAAAGAAAAAAAATATGCTTTCTGCATTTCATGGTGACAAAGGTTGTTTCCCTTTGGAAAAACATTGATATAAAAACACAAAGATACATACAAATATAACACAGATGAATCTCTCCATTTAAGGATTGTCATTTTGTCCCCTAAGTGAAAACACAAAACATTGGGCTGAAAAATATGGTACTTTAAGTATAAATTTAGATTTTATCAGAATGATTTGTGTAGTGTAAACAGTTCTTAGATAACTCCCACCACAGGATGTTGCCATAAGCATATCGTTCATAACAACAATATACTGGGCAACATTTATTTATATTGCATGTTTTCATACTTAAGTATAGCTTGAAGTGCTTTGCAAGGAGTAAAATAAGAATTTAAGTTGTAAAAGGTAAAATAGACAAAAAAAACATAGTTTTAAGTCTCTCATGGTTAAAATGGTAAAAATTAATGTCCAAAGGTCAGATGGCCATAGAAGAAAATAAAATTAAAACTACAGCTTCTGAAGATATACTGGAGAAAATAAACCTCTGGGGTTTTTAAACTCAAAAGACTTCCCAGCACCACCTGGTAATTCTACAGAAATTCACTGTTATCTATGTATAACAAAAAGTTCTAGAGGATTCAATGCTGGAACTATCATCAAGGTAGCAGTATCCTTTAATCTTTCCAGCATAAAAAAATGCAGAAGGGTACTTTGCCCAGGTGGCAGTAGTACCTATTGTTTACAGTTTATTTAAAAATAAGTACTACTTGTAAGTCATGTTTTACCCCAGACTCTGCTCATGCTACATCCTGGATAAAAAGTTGGAGGAAAAATTAAATTGCAGGGCATTTTAAGTATCAAGAGTTACATGCAGGCATCTTTATCTTGTTGGTATGGGTTTGAATATATGTTTGAATGTTATTCATTTAAAATGCATGTGGTGCAATTTTTGTGTAGGTGTTAACAGCGCTTTAAATTTGGGGTGGGGGCTGGGGGCATCTACAAGGATGGCTTCAGCAAGTAACAAGGATCTAAGAATTTTAACAAAAATCATCTAGGTATATAGATTACTAGTTTACATAAGCTAAACCTTGGGCAAGAGCAGATGTGTGCTTGTTTTGTGACAAAAAATCAAATCCAGAATATTTTTAATCAAGAGTTGCAATCTCATATACTGTAGAATGCAAATCTATGTGTAAACTGTCTATTTTTTTCCGCAAAAGTAACCCTGTAATGGATTCATTTATGTTGTCTGGTAGGGCGGCACGGTGGCGCAGTGGTAGCAGCTGCTGCCTCGCAGTTAGGAGACCTGAGTTTGCTTCCCGGGTCCTCCCTGCATGGAGTTTGCATGTTCTCCCCGTGTCTGCGTGGGTTTCCTCCCACAGTATAAAGATATGCAGGTTAGGTGCATTGGCGATCCTAAATTGTCCCTAGTGTGTGCTTGGTGTGTGGATGTGCGTGCCCTGTGGTGGGCTGGCACCCTGCCCGGGGGTTTGTTTCCTGCCTTGCGCCCTATGTTGGCTGGGATTGGCTCCAGCAGACCCCCGTGACCCTGTAGTTAGGATATAGCAGGTTGGATAATGGATGGATGGATGTTGTCTGGTCTGTTATTTATGAAACATCTAATGTGAGATGGTGCAAAGTGCAGAGGATCAGGCTAAATACATTTTTCTTTAACCATTTTTAAGTAACTGTTTACTTGTCTGTATTCATTAATTTTGTGATATTTTGTATGTTTATTTTATATGATTGTATAACAACAGGAGGATCTTAATAGGATGTGAAATAAAGTTATACTTGATGTGAGAATATACACTGCCAACAAACACAAAGTCATAATATGCCTATAAATATTATCTATTGTCCAAATTGCATATGGAGCAATCACACCTATGATTGCCTGTTTTCTTCAAACTTAGTATTATATTAGATACAATGGAAAATGTAAGTATTTTAAGACATTCATTCAACCATCCTTCCCCCAAACATGCTTCAACCAAATGTGGCAACAAGGAGAGGCTTTAGCACAAACTGGAATCACTGACCAAAAGTCTAGGATGGCGCACACTTATGCAAAGACCTATACTCACAGCTACTGCACCAGTTTAAAGTAACTCCTTAACCAAGGACACACACTGTTGGGATTTGGAAGTAAAACTGTGAAGCATGTGGACTCCAAAAAAAGAAAAAAAAACACAGTTACTGCCTGGGCCAATAATTTTAGAATACTACACTGACCAGAAAAAACAGGTGCATCTGACTGGATATCTCAATCCTTCCATTGGACTTTGAATGTGTCAGATTCTACCACATCTTGAGAGAAGCCTTGAAGACATAAGGATACCAAACGCTGAGCCACGATCATAATGCCTAAGTATGCCTTTTGGAAACTTTAGAAAAAACATTGCTGCAGTATATTGTGAACTAGCAATAACTAATACAAGTCATAACTATTTCCAGAATGAAGTCTTGTCTAAATTCTAGACTTTAATGTATGGTTTGTGATTCCAAATATCCTATATGATGCTCTCATCTCTCTTTCAGTAAAGTCATCTTCCTGCAGAATAAGCATTACTCATTCTCTATTAAGATATTCAAAGTCATCAGGTATAATATCATGCACAGCAAAAAAAGAAAAAAAACAAAACAGTACGTTGGTAAAGGTGTTTCCAAATGTCCTGTCACTCACCATGCTCTATGGCCACTTCAAAACTCCGGACACTCTCAGTGTTCTGGTTCATTGCAGCAGTGACATCCTCCACTTTATCTTGTTTCTCAAAATAATCTATGTGATTCTCTCCTTTGTGGCATAGATCACCTGGTGTGTGTACTTGGTGTTCAAGTTTTTCACACACCTCTTTGTTCTCTCGCTGTAGAATATTTATTTTGTCTGTTTCTATAGTCTTTAATCCATCAATCCCGTCTAATCTATTTTGCCATTCATCTGACTCGGTCATACATTTCTCTATTTCTTGCCCCATAACATCCCCTAAAGTTCTGTCTTTGCCAGTTTGTTTACTGTCTAGCCCTACACTTGTATTTGGTTTTTTTTGGCCATTGTTGGTTTCTTCTGTGCTGTTCTCCTTTCCGTGCTGGGTGTTTCCTATTGGAATGCTATCTCTATTTCTATGTCCAGAGTACTCTTGCTCCACATTTTCCTGTATTCCCTGTCCAATATGGACTTCTGCCATGCTGTTCTCTCCTTTCTGGACATTTTTGCCCCTTCCAACAATGTTCATGTCTTCACACCTCATGCCTAGTCCTATTATTTTGTTTTCTTTTTCTTGAATGCTGTCTTCCCTAGTCATTTCACTTTCTGTTGTTTCACTATTTTCTGCTGCCATTACACATTCTTTTTCTCTTTGCCCCACATCAGACAGAACTGTTCTGTCTACACCACTTACTCTACACTTTCTTCTCTGTTTCTCTGGGTCTTCACCTCTCTGACTAACATTCCCCTCTGGCATGCTGTTTCTCCTTCTTTCTTTGGTACTTGTGAATTTGAACACATTGTCTTCTTTATCATCTGCTTTCACCCATGCAGTGGTGTCTTCTTTTTGCTGGCCATGTACTATGCTGTCTCTCTCACTTAGGTTAACATCTTCCTCTTGCTGTGGCACTGAGTTCATCCTGGGTCTGAGGAGGAGCTCCACTCCAGGATCAATAGGTTTGCAAATTCTAAAGTAAAACTTTTCATGGTAACAGAACATATCCACATTTTGATCCTCTTCCTTTTTTGCTGGGCAGGCAAATCTAGTGGAATAATTTAGAGTCAAGTTAGTTTCTTTAACTGCACATCAATCTTAAATGACTGACTGTTATAATATAAAAGTCATAATTTACCTCATCCAACCTGTTGCCTGGAGTGTAGATGTGGGCTCCTGTATGACTATCTCATTTTCATTTTTCACCTGCAAAAAGAACAGCACAATTAGTCAATCTGCAGATGCCGTCTGCATCTACGGCCTACACAAAGGCAATAGTTTAACTTAAGTAAAACAACCCTACCAGTTCCTGCATTTCCTGCTCATTCACTTGTCCAAAAAATCCACCATATTGCAAAGGCTGTCCCACACACCAAATGCCTATTTGGCCATTCTGTGCCATTGAAGGTCCAATTGCAAGCCCAGTGGGTACAGACCTGAAAAAGAATTCTTCATTGCAACCATCACCACCTGAAAAGATGTATAAAAGTCTTTTTTGGCATGAGGTATTTTGGTATGTTAGAACAAACCCACATTTGCAGTACTGTGCCCTTCCTGGTGTGATATCATGAATGCAGTGGATTAAATTAACATAATTTGATTTTACCATTCATACTAGAATTAGTTTATTTAAAAAAATACAGCCAGGTACTACAGCTGCAGAGGTAAATCATTCCATAAACATTACTATCTGCATCCACATATTCATTAAAAACTAAAAAGTGCTATATTTAATGAAAAGAAAATCCATAATGACCAAAACTACAGTATTTGTTTTTTCCCCCTATCAAATATAGCCAAAACATGTTTTAAGGCTAGACTGGTAAAAACTATACAAAGAATTTACTACATTTTAATGTACTCATAAATGTAACAAGTAGTAACAAAGCAATTGAATCGGTGTGCAGTAAATCTTCAACCCTAAAGAAATGTTTAATTAGACCACAAAGCACTTGAAACAATTAAATGTGAGGCCTCTTTGTGACGTATAATGAGAATAACCTCTTTAAAGCTGTACTCCACCTAAAAAGTATATTATATATATATATATATATATATATATATATATATATATATATATATATACACACATACACATATACACACACACACACTGTGTACTTCTTTTTGATTTGTCACTTACTTATTCTATGTAGTTTGTAGCGGTGGCTAAAAAAAGTAGTTAATCTCATGTTTTGTGGAGAAAGGACAAAACAAAGTTTCTTACGGAATTTGACCCAATTGTGACCAATGCCAGACAACAGCAAACAGAATCAAAATGGTCCACGAAGAAAATCTCATGTTACTTATGTCTCATAATCCACACGTCAAATCATACGGTTCTATACCCACAATGTGCAAAGCGCAAGTATTTTCTGCTAAAACATTGTCTCATAAATCTCTCTGAAAAAATGAAAGTCATCCTCAAAACAGGAAACTCATTCACATAAGGATGTGCTTTTGAATTGAAGGGGCGAAGTTGGTGTTCAATTCAAAAATGCAACCATGTATTAAAGGACTTCCTGTTTTTGGATGACTTTCATTTTCTGGAGTTATTTACTTAACAATATTTCAGCAAACAATACATGCATTGGGTATGTTGTGAACATACAAATGGTATGATTGGGTGACTTGAAGTGTGGATTACGTGACACAACATGAGATTTATCATGGCAGCTTTTGATATTCTTTGCTGTTTTCCAGCATTGGTCACCATTTGGTTCTGTTCTGTCAGAAACTTTGTTATGTCCTCCATGAGATTCAATTTTTTTCTCAGCCACCATTACAAACTACATAGGACTAATAACATAAAATATATAATTTTTGGAGGAGTATTCATTCAAAGCAGATATGACGGACCAATTACTAGCTTGGAAAATGGAAATGTTTGGATCTTGTTGTAGCTACTAAGGGATGTACCACTGTTTACTAAATTAAAACACTTACTTTCTTTGCTAATATTGTTCGACTTTATGTTTAAATAATTGTTTTACTTTAGAAATATATACTCATATCAGTTTATTATTTTGGAAATCCATTAGATATTAGAGTTTCTAAAGAAAACGTTTTGTATTTTTTACTCAATCTAAAAAATGAATAACTCACAACTGCAACATCACAATTTCCAGAACACCTTCTGTTTTCAAACTTTGATCATTCTCATCAGCCTTGACTGAATTACTTTCTTAAAAAGTGACACTTCTAATCAAGAGCTATCTTTATACTACCAGTTAGGTAATAAAGTTTCTTTAAGCTACTACTCCTTTTCACAAATTTCATATAGATTTAAATTTTTTCCCCATATATGTGAGTTATGGACACAACACAATGCTAGCTTAAAATGCTATATGATTAGGCCACTTCGTGTGAGTGTCAGTTTAAATGAATTGTTTGAGTCACTCAAATCAATTCAACAGGGCAATAAGTGACAGTTAATATGACATTTTGATGTTGTAGTAACACATTTTTTTTCCCTATTTGCAGTATTAAAAGAGTTTCCTCTTCTGCTTCATTGTTCCCACTTCTATTTCTGGTCAATGTGCCCGATCAACCTCCTCCCTACTCACACTCTTTTCTTTTAGATCTTTTACTTTATCCATATACCTCCACTTCAGGATCTTCTACTTCCATTCCCATCACTCTTTTTCCCCCACAGAGTCCCTTTCTGTCCTTATCACAAGTCCATACTACTTCAACCTACTTTCCTGTATTTTCTTAGATATCTCTCCCACTTTTGTTGTACCTCTGATGGTCTCATTTCTTATTCTGCCCTTCTTTATAACTCCACACATCCACCTCAACATTCTTATTTCTGCCACTGCCATGTATTATTATGAGATAAACAAGATGACTAAATAGGTTGTCCGTTATGTTCTTTACAAATATAAAATGTTTCAATGAAAATATAGTGTATATGTTTAAAAATAAAACCTTTCTTTATCAAATGTCCTAAAATGTGCTTTAAATTATAGAGTACTTAATTTTCTTAAGCTTTCTGACAATTGTAAAAAACTAAATAGTGAGCAATTATAACATGTAGCCTTATCTATACAGAATTTTGATTATTTGAGACTTTGGGGAAAGTAAAAACTTTTTGTTTTCCATTTGATTGTAGTAAAGTACACAATATTGACTCATTCTATCTTGTAATTTTATAAGTTTGGAATGTTTACAATAAATTATGGTTCTAGACTGGGTTTCCAAAGGGGACCCACTGTGGCTGTGAGCTTTCATTCCAACCAGTTTTATAATTAAATGGTTCAGTCTTATTTCTACATGATCTAATTGTTTAATTAGTCTTGTGTTGTCTTATTTTGCATTCAGAAATATGTGACATTATACAGTTGAAGTCAGAGGTTTACATACACTTAGGGTGAAATCTTTAAAACTCATTTTATAACCCCTCCACAGATTTTATACTAACAAATTATATATTTGGCATATCATTTAATACATCTACTTTGTGTAGGGGAAAAGTAATTTTTTCCAACAATGTTCACAGACAATTATATCACTTTTTATTTACTATATCACAATTCCAGTGGGTCAGATGTTTACATACAATTTGTTAATATTTAGTAGCATTGCCTTTATAATGTTTACCTTGAGCCAAAGTCTAACTGGTGTAACTGGTACAAGTTCATAGGACTCCTTGCATGAACACGCTTTTTTAGTTCTGATCACACATTTTTAATCTGACTGAGGTCAGGGCTTTGTGATGGCCACTTCAATACCTTGACCTTGTTGTCCTTAAGCCATTTTTCTACAGCTCTGAATACCCGTTTGCAATTGACTTTCAACTTCCTTGTTCAACTCTTGAGATGTTGCTGCAGTATATCTACATAATTTTCCTTCCTAATGATGCCACCTGATTTGTGAAGTGCACCTGTCCCTCCAGCAGCAAACACCCCAACAATGATGTTTCAACCCCCATACTAGATGGTTGGAATTGTGTTCTTTGGCTTGCAAGCCTCGCCCTTTTTCCTCCAAACATAATGATAGTCATTATGTCCAAACAGTTCAGTCTTGGATTCATCAGACCAGAGGTCATTTCTCCAGAAGGTACAATCTTTGTCCTCATGTGCCACTGTAAACTGTAGTCTGGGTTTTTTATGGTGGCTTTGGAGATGTGGCTTCTTCCCTGCTGGACTCATTTTACTGCGAATATACTTGTAAATACTTGTCTGTTTCCTCCAACATCATCACAAGGTCTCTAGGTGACAGAATGTGTCTCTTTCCTGAGTAGTATGACAGTTGTGTGGTCCAACGGTGTCTATACTTCTGTATTATTGTTTGTACGGATGAACCTTGAACATTCAGGCATTTGGAAATTGTTCAGAAGGATGAACCTGATTTGTGGAGGCTCACAACTTCTTTCTAAGGTCTTGGCTGATTTCTTTTGATTTTCCCATTAGGCCAAGCAAAGAGACAGTGAGTTTGAAGGTAGGCCTTACATCCATATATTGTCTCCAATTAGGTTAATTAGCTCAATTAGCTCTCATAAGTTAATTGTCTAATTGCCTAAGCTGTTTAAAGGCACAGTTAACAAAGTGTATGTAAACTTGTGACCCACTGGAATTGTGACATAGTCAATAAAAAGTGAAACAACCTCTCTGTGAACATTACTGGAAAAAATTACTTTTGCCCCGCACAAAGCAGATGTCTTAAACGATATGCCAAATTTACAGTTTGTTAGTATAAATTTCTTTTCCCCCACACAAAGTAGTTGTCTTAAATAATGAGACACAATTTACAATTTGTTAGTATAAATCTGTGGAGGGGTTATTAAGTGAGTTTTAAAGAATTCACCCTAATTGTATGTAAACTTCTGTCTTCAACTGTATTTATATTTAAACAAAATGCAGGAATTTGCATTTTTGCCATACCTTTTAATGTTTACTTTCTTTTACCAAATACTTTTCCTGTGTTTACTTGCTTGATTGTATCCAGATACTGACATTTAGTGATGAGCAATACAGACACAATTTTAAATGACACTGAATACTAAAGGGAAGCAGCTACCTCTGGATAAAATTCCTTTGTGAGCCAATCTTATATATACAGTATACAAGGTAGTCGTGCCCGTCAAGGACGGGCTGCAGGCGACTTTTATCAGTGTTGCAAGGTAAAAGTCATTAAGTGCAAAATTATTTGTATCATGATTAAATTTAGTAATAAAATGTTTTTGAATCAGGATTCGAACCCAGGCGGACAGTAGGTGGTGTTAGGTCCTAACTTTGTTCCGGCATCCGGGATCGAACCACCGACCAAGGGTAGTGTGCACTCTACCACCTGAGCTGTATGGATCTTAGTTCCAAGGCAATAATAAACATAATGAAAGTTGTTTCTAGTTTAAGTCATGTATGAAAGTGTTACATGCCATAAAATGAACGACTTATCTTTATCAAAATAAAATTATGAATCATTAACACAATCAATGCATACTTAACGAATACGTAAACTATGTTTATTCAAGTATTTAAGTGGATATCCCTGGGTACACTACATTATTGATGTAAAGACCATCTTGATCCTCGTGGCAATCTTTTCAAACTAAGAGCTTGATCTTCTTTCTTGAAGTTGCTCGAGATAAGGCAGCATAAAGTGTTTCTTCGAAGTTGAGCTTGAATTTCAGACGCATTTGCTCGACTTTCTCGAGTTGGAATGCGATCTTGTTGACGACTTGAATTTGCATCTTCCTCGTTTTTATGAAGTCTATTTTCTCGTAGTCTTTGTCACTCTTGCTCTCTTCTTTCGACAATTTCACGTTCAGTTGCATTTAAACGATTCTCTCGTTGTCGTAAACGTTTTTGTTCTCTTCTCTCAACAATTTCAACTTGAGTTGCGTTTGACCGACTTTCTTGTTGTCGTTGCCGTTCATGTTCACGTCTTTCAGCAACTTCAATTTCAGTGGCAGTAAAACGTTTTTGTTGCAATCGCAGACGCTCAATTTCGTGAACCAATATTGTGTTTGTTCTTCCGTGCGGTTGCTTCTGCAAGCTGCAACTCGTTGGCGTTCATTTTGTCTCTGCTGCGAGATTTGAACACAAATAACAAAAAACATTTTATTACTAAATTTAATCAAGGTACAAATAATTTTGCACTTAATGACTTTTACCCTGCAACACTGATAAAAGTCGCCTGGAGCCCGTCCTTGACGGGTACGACTACCTTGTCGTACTGCACGTCGGTGTTTATTCCACAGTTTTTGTTCTTCAGTAAAAATTCTTTTTGGTTTCTTCGTTTTTGCCAATTCTTGAGGTGTAGTTTGAGCACTTGAAATATCCAAAATCTTATTTCTTTTTGCATTTTCGTCTTCTTCAGTCGAGTGACTTCCTTCAGCTTTTCTTTTAATCCGATTGGTCACTCGCTTCCCAGTGCTTCGTTCAGCCAATCAAAACACTGATGTAAACGTACCAACCAACCAACAGACAGACATGCTGAAATATATATATATATATATATATATATATA
Source organism: Erpetoichthys calabaricus (assembly GCF_900747795.2). Taxonomy (NCBI): domain Eukaryota; kingdom Metazoa; phylum Chordata; class Cladistia; order Polypteriformes; family Polypteridae; genus Erpetoichthys; species Erpetoichthys calabaricus. Next base: position 108,090,409 of record NC_041395.2, on the reverse strand, counting down.
AACGTCTACGTGTGCGAGTGTGTGTCTGTATCTGTCTGGCCCGGAAATGTGAGGCTACAGCATGAAGCTCAAAGAGCCAGCAAGGCTGCCCCAAGTTAACAAGTCAGAAGAAGAAAGAAATATGAGGCTACAGCAAAAACCTGAAAGAAAGCGACTCTGTAGCCAAAATGAAACTACTGAGGAAAGACAAACGAGAGAACCACTGAAACCTCCGACTCTGCATTTAAATTTTTTTTCTGATGATTTCAATAGTTTCTAGGAGACTTACACAGCTAGTAACTAATAAAATCCTCAATTGACCAGAACATAAAAAGAGTAAAATCTTAAAAACAGTTAAAAAGAACAATAATTAATGTCACACACACAAATACTTGCTAAATCCCCCCTAAACATTTAGTAGATCCATTTGTAATTTCTTGATTGACACAAAAAAAAATTGCAGAAACCGAGAAACAACATCTTGTTTAATAAAGGCAGGAGTCCAGTTAAAAGCTGAAGGTGGTTGGGATGCAATTAAGGTTGTCCACAGAACTGAACTTGAGAACAACTTTGTTCAGTGTTTTATTACAAATTAACACACAGAATGCGAACATTGAAGTAGCGGCTCTGCTTTAACATTGTGTGTCAATTTCACCTTTGTCTGCATTGCTCCTCATTAACTGTCAGTATTTGGATACATTTTAAGTATAAAACTTCACAGAAGTAAGATGAATTAAAATAAAAATGCTCACAGAAAATTAAGTTTTTAAAGCTATGACAAACAAAGCACATTTTTTAATTTCTTCTAAATGCAAATATCATACTAGAAACTTTTCTGAGGGCAGAATAAGGAAAAAAAAAAATCCAGCTAAACAATTACATGGAAAAGACAGAAAAGTAACGCACTGAAAATGATTGGAGTGGAAGCCAGTAGCCATAGTGGTACACCATACCTGAACCTGAGAACTCCTTTCCTAGACTTGGAGAAAGTAAAAACTTTTTGTTTACCATTTGATTGTAGTAACGCACAAAATATTGACTAACAGCAACATAAAATTTTACCGTCTTGGAATTTTGATTATATGTTATGGTTCTAGACTATGCAGAAAATCAAAACTGTTACCATTTGAAGTAGCCTTGTTTGTATACGCTCATTTCAACTTTATTTATTTGACAGTCTATGCAATGAGCTAACCACTTCAACACTTACGTAGGTTAGGTTTGGTAGACTTTAATAACCTCTGAGAGAAATTTGTTTGCAACAGGAAAGTACAAAAACACAAGACATTGATCCAATAGATAAACAAAGACACAACATTTTACAACCAATATTATTGCATAAACACACTCAAAATTAGTAACTTTAAATATTCAATTCATCAAGCAGAAACAACAATCCCTAACCTTTTCCCACGGATGTTACTCTCACACACCCACCCATCACCCGCCCGCTCTGCCCAGTGCTTGCCCCCACCTCCAATACTCACATTGCTGCGTGTGGGAGGAGTGGGGCCAGCAGAGCTCCCCTGGACCACAGCGCACTCCACTAGTTACATCTTCCCTCTTGCGTTCCATTAAACAATGAAAAACAATTGATTTTTTTTTATTTTACAGAAACAGGTATTCTAGAAAAACTGATAAGAGTTGTCAAACACTTCAACTCTTTTTTTTTTTAAACAATTTGTAGACAATATTTGCATATCTGTGTTTGCCTGAGCATCTCAACTCCGGGAAAATCATCCCTCTCCAGCCAAAATGGAGATGATGGTTACTTATTTTAACTTCCGATGGGAAACAAACTCGTGTTCAGTAAGGTACATAACATATAATCTTTCTTCTTAGTGCTGATTTTTCTTTAACGTTAAAACAAAAGCATAGCATGACTATAATCAAAAAGGTAAAGGGAATCTTTTTTTTTTTTTGCTTAACCCGCACAGGCACGACAACACAGATGTTGAGGCGTATAAACGCCGCATGAAGAGCACCATTGAAACATGTCCCCCGGACCTGTTCCGTCTCTGTAGTGTCTGGGACTCGAAAATTAACGGCGAGTTATTCGTGTCCAAAAAAAAAAACCAAAGTGAGATTTTTAACCGAGAACAGCAGCAAACTGTCACTATTAGAAACTTCGTGGTGCCTGCAGACAAATCGGTTTGATAGATGCATTTATTAATCAATTTCAGAGAAGTGTGGAGTTTCATGATTGGTGTCGAAGCTTTGAAGAGATCACAGGAAACGCGTACGCCATTCAGTACTAACGGTCTTATAAGTACAAGAGCCGAGAGGAGACACAGTGGCACAGACGTTAGTAACGCTGCCCCACATCTCCAGAGTCCTCTATTCCATTTCGTACCTTGGCACAGCCTTAGTGGTACTGGCAACATTTTTCTTACATGTTTTTTTCCACAGAGTCTGTGGTAAATGGTATCCCAGAATTGATGTATTCTGATTGTAAGGAGAAACATCGACAAGCCCATAAAATATGAGCAACTAGCTAAGAGGGTTAGAAGATGAAATAATGGTTTGTTGGATGTACAACAGAGTTACCTGTTCTCCAGTTTTACTATTTTCTGGTGGACTGGTGACCCTGACCCTTTCAGGGCGAAACCTATTTTGTGTCAGATAATACTGGGATGTGTCCGATTTATACTTTACTCAACAACTGCCTCCAGGCTTCAAAGCAGTTATATTTTTTAAAAAAAGAAAAAGACTCATAATGCCTCAGGGATGAATTCTGCTGCCGCGCAGTTCCATCGTTGTCGTTTAGCTTCAGTAAAATCAATCTGTCCAGTTCGGAAGCATTAGTGATTGTGAATTAACTTCACCTGCTTTGGTGCAAACGAAGGTGAGAACAGGTGCACTGAGAAAGCAACAGCGAGACACCCCCAAAAAGGGAATGGTTTTGCAGGTGGTGGCAAAACTTCCTTCATGCCTGGTTCTTCTGTAGTTTTGCTCGTGTCCTTGTCAGTACTGGTAGCATGAAGTGGTACTTGCAGCCAATTCAGGTTGCACAAGCAGTCCAGCTCCCCCAGGATGGCACATCCATATGTGCTGCCACAAGAAGGTTTGATGTGTCACCCAGCATAGTCTAAGAACATTGAGGAGATACCAGGAGATGTACCGACCAATTAGCATTTACCGTACACATTACTATTTAAGGATAAGCTAAGGGGGTTGACAAGACACTGAAGGAATGACTGCTAAAATGAGGGCTTTCCAGTCGAATGTGAAGAATAAATCAAAAATCAGCCATTTCAATAAGTAATTGCCATTAGAAACACTACAGGGTGTGTCTGATGGGAAGTAAGCCTATCTGGGAATGCTTCAGGTTACTGTCATGCTGAAAGGTGAACCATTGCCCCCGTCTGACGTTGAGTACACTCCAGAACAGGTTTTTTTGAAGGACACCCCCCCCCCCCCCGTACTTTGTTGCATTAACCCATGCCTCATTTGAGATCAGCTGCCTTGTCTCTGCCACTTAGAAGCACTCCCACAGTATGATGTTGCCAGCACCATGCTTCACTGTAGAGATGGTATTAGGCAGGTGATGAGCAGTGCCTGGTCTTTTCCATACATGCTGCTTGAAGTTCTAATTTTTGTCTCATTGGATTAGGGAATCTTTATCCTTATGCTCTTGGAGTCCTTTAAATGTATTCATATGCCTTTTACTCAAGAGTGTCTTCTGTCTTGCCACTCTATAATAAACAGCTGATTGATGGAATTCTGCTGAGATGGCTGTCCTTCCGACATTTTTGTACATCTCAGCAGAGGACTTATGACACTCTGTTAGAGTGACTATTGGGTTGTTCGTCACCTCCTTGTCCAGTTACTCAGTATGGTGGTTTCAAACTTCTTCCATTTCACAATTATTGAGGCCACTGTGCTCCGGGGGACACTTGTTGCTTATATTTAGTTTTAAACCCTTGCCCTGATATATGGCTTAGAACAATTTGATCACAGAAGTCAACAGAAAGTTCCTTGAACTTCATTGCTTTGTTTTTGTCCTGACATGCTGTGTGAATTGTGGGACCTTATATACACAAGTGTGTGCCTTTCTAAACAATATCCAATCAATTCAATTTGCCACAGATGGACTCCACTGAAGTTCTTGACACATCTCAAGGATAATTAAAGTAGGATGTACCTAACCACTATTTGAGTGCTGCAGTAAAGGGTCTAAATATGTAGAGAATTGCCTCTGATATTTAGTCCTGGGTGAAACACAGCCATAGCTAATGTTATTTAGGATTCAATATCATTCACCCCTGCATCTTCTCTGCTTGTATTTAATGGTTAGTATTTAGATATGATTAAGGGAGAAAACTCCACTGAAATTTGAATTAAAAAGTTGAGCAAGTAAAGCTATAGTAAAAATGTTTAAATATTTCTAAATATCTTATAAATGTAAAATCTCAAACTGCTACACTTGTGTTACCTGCAGAATTGCAAAGGGGTGAAAAGGGCCAGATAATTTAAAAACTGAAATCTTTTTTAAGTAGAAATGACTCAGCTATTGTGAATTTGTTTTTGTTTCAGTGTGTGCTTACCTTGGTGACTATACTTGGGAAAACTTAAAACCTCTAAAGTAGTGGGCTTTCTTAAAAATGGACTTAAGGTAGTCATATCCCTTACTCTAAATTGGTCCATTTGGTTTCCACATTTTTCCTTCTTTTTGTTTACTTGCCTTTTAAGATTTTCAACTTTTTTTAAATCTATCATCAACTTTCCATTGATTCAGAGGTGGCTGGAGCCTATTTCTGCAGTATCAAGCACAATTCAGGAATCAGCCCTGGATGGGACACTAGTGTATCATTTGTAAAACCCAATAATTACATGTTAAGTGTCTACAATTAATCTCAAACCTCTTTTTCATATAGGAGAACACCAAGGTAAAAACAAAAACAAAAAAAACGAATGATTGATTTCTGCAGTAAGTAAGTGAACTTGTGTTGCTGGTGCTCTGGGGAATTACCACTAAGTTACAACTGTTACTCTAGCCATTCTGCAATCAAGTGCAGATATACAATACAGTCAATTAATAGATGGACAGCTAGAGTCTGTAAACAGTACTGAGAGAAAATAGGCCTGACATATTTCTGAGCAGCAGAATGCAAGCAAAAGAAGAACATTTTCCATTAAAATCTTCTAAATATGAAATTTTTTAAAATGAAAAAACACTGACATATGTAGTTTCTTGACCAACACAAGTAATATGTTACACTGGGCTAAACTGTGACCAACCATAGAATCAGTGTTTAGCAAAGTGAAGTGCAATTGAGTAAATACAGAGAAAAATGACTGTGTGTAGCACACAGTTCAATATTGTGATAAGAAACATGGTATGCTGCAGGTGTGAGGGGATTTACAAATCAGCAGAACAAACACAAAGATTTGCAGTGGCTGGCTTGACTACTATCACCACTGGAATATGCAATTACAAGGGTGATGGCCAGAAAGGAAACAGTACTCAACACAAGTCTACCATCACACCTAGCAGATTTAGTACAGTAGACTAATGATAACGTGTATTATGCAGTACTGGGCTGGCAAAAGCAAGTGTAACAAATGAACACTAAGAAGACCATGACCAGGCCACTTACTTCTATGGGAAACGAATGCTACAAGGGCAGTAATGCATATCAATGAGAATGAAGATATGATTAACAAGAGGAAAACATTGACACTGTTTAAAAGGCCTGCTAGACAATTGTACTTGTGTGTTAAAATAATCAGCTGTGGATTACAACATGAAAAAATACAAACAAATGTTCAGTCTAACTTTTCACAAGAGTGCCAAACAAATTACCAATGAATTGTACTGATGCTCTGTCCTCCTGTTTTCTCTCTCTACTTATACATACTCACTGAGAAAATTATTAAAAGCACCTATAGACCAGATATCCATGCAATGCTCTTCTCAGCCAGTCATGTAATAATAATAATAATAATACATTTTATTTATATAGCGCCTTTCCCATGCTCAAGGCACTTACAGAATAAATAAAGAACGGCAGAATATACAGTATATAGCATTGTACAAACCAGATAAATAAACAAAGAAGATTAAGACAGTAAATTCTGAAAAAAAAAAAAAAAACAGACAACATAATTGATGGTCTCGCACACACACATACAGGTTACATTGGCATCTTGACATAGATGTAAACTGAGAGAAAGGTAATAAAGTCAAATAGAGCTAAAAGCCTTCCTGAACAGATGAGTTTTGAGTTGTTTTTTAAAGGAATTCATGGAGTCAGCTGACCTGATTAATTTCGGTAGGTCATTCCAGAGTCTGGGCGCTATACAGCTGAAGGCCCTGTCACCCATGGAGTGTAGATTAGTGAGGGGCACAACAAGATTACCAGAATCAGAGGACCTTAGTGGGCGGGCAGGCACATAGTGATGGAGGAGGTCACTGATGTAGTTTGGTGCGAGGTTATTTAAAGCTTTGTAGGTTATTAGTAGGATTTTATATTCGATTCTGTAGGACACAGGGAGCCAGTGAAGACAGAGCAGGATGGGTGTGATGTGCTCGCTGCTGCTGGTCCGTGTAAGGACTCTTGCAGCTGAGTTTTGAATAAGCTGGAGCTGTGATATAAGATTAGAAGGGGCACCTGCCAGTAGGGAATTACAATAATCGATGCGGGATGTGATAAAAGCATGGACAAGTTTCTCAGCATTAGAGAAGGAGAGGAAGGAGCGAACACGGGATATGTTACGGAGGTGAAAGTAAGAAAGTTTCTTAATGTGATTTATGTGGGCGGAATAAGTGAGGGAGGAGTCAAAAATGACACCAAGATTTTTTACAGTAGAGGCAGGTCTGATGAGATCACTGCCAAGATGGACAGGGAAGGAGCTCATTTTATTAAGTTGCATTTTAGTCCCAATTTGCAGGAGTTCAGTTTTATTGCAATTTAATTTTAAAGAGTTCTGCTCCATCCAGGTTTTAATTTCACTAAGGCAGGTTGTGAGCTGAGAAAGCTCTGATGAAGTTCCACTTTTAACATTGAAGTAGAGCTGAGTATCATCTGCATAAAAATGATAACCCAATCCATAACTACGGATAATATGGCCAAGGGGAAGCATATAAATACAGAAAAGCAGAGGACCAAGGACAGAGCCCTGAGGGACTCCTTGTGTGACTGGCACGGAGTTGGATCTGCTGTTGCCAAGACTAACAAACTCTTGCCTATCAGTCAGATAGGACTTGAACCACTGGAGGGCAGTGCCAGAGATACCCAGCATGTTCTCCATTCTGGACAGTAGGATGTCATGTCTGACTGTGTCAAATGCTGCACTGAGGTCTAACAGAATTAATATGCTGGTTTGTCCAGAGTCTGCTGCCATAAGCAAATCATTGGTTACCCGTAGCAGAGCAGTTTCACAGCTGTGCCGCGCCCTGAAACCAGACTGAAAGGGTTCCATCAAATTATTAGAGGTTAGGTAATTGGTGAGTTGGGAAGCTACAACACGCTCAAGAACTTTTGACAGGAAAGGTAAGTGGGAAATAGGCCGGAAATTGTTAAGATTGTCAGCATCAAGGCCAGACTTTTTTAACGGGGTTACAGAAGCAATTTTAAAAGTGAGCGGCACAGAGCCAGTGTCAAGGGATGAGTTTATTATTGTTGTAACAGTCGGGATTATGGCATGAAGGCAGGATTTAAGTAGTGTGGTGGGGATGGGGTCCAGTACACAAGTAGTCGGCCTCATCTTACAAAGCAGGTTATTAACAGATGCAGATGTGACTGGTGAGAACTTAGAGAAGGAGCTGGATGGAGTGGGAAAACAGGGAGAGATATAAACAGATGATATATTTATGTTAGTTGAATTATTTAGATCTTTAATTTTGTTACGGAAAAAGTGGAGGAATTCCTCACAGACTTCAGTAGAAGAGGTAGTTGGACCAGATGCGGGGTTCGAGTAGTTTATTAACTACAGAGAACAAAACCCTTGGGTTATCATGGCTACTTTCTATTATTCTGCCATAATGGGTGTTCTTGGCAGAAGTTAGTGCTTCTCTGTAAGCTCTTTGGTGGTCAGAGAAAGCCTGGATGTGCACGGTGAGGCCAGTCTTACGTGACATTCTCTCAAGGCGTCGGCCAGCTGCTTTCATAGATCGCAATTCTGAGTTATACCAAGGAGCTGAGCGTTTAAAGGAAACCTCCTTATGTTTTAAAGGAGCTGTTTTATCTAATGCTGAGTGAAGGGCTGTGTTATAGTGGTGAACAAAACTATCTAGTGTTGGTGGAATAGGTGCAGACAGTAAAAGATCAGAAATGGATCCAGAAAGGATAGAGGGACAGATATTTTTAAGGTTTCTGTAAGAAATTTGTCGTTTACAGGTAAGAGGTGGGAGAGGTAATGAGACAGTGAAAAATACTGCTTTATGGTCAGAGAGTCCCAAATCAGTGCTGTAAATGTTGGCAACAGATAGTCCAGAAGTGTAGATCAGGTCCAATATATGACCGCCACAATGGGTTGGAAAATCAACATGTTGTGTCAAGTCAAAAACAGTCCAGTAAGGACAGGAATTCATTCCTCAGTTTAGATGTGGGGGTGTCAATATGGATGTTGAAATCACCAAGAATCATGTGGCATGAGTGTAGATGCAGGTCAGGAGCTTCAGTTGATGTTCACATCAAACACCAGAATGCAAAAAAATGTGATCAGAGATTTCAACCATGGCATGTCTGTTAGTGCCAAACGGGCTTTTTTTTTTTTTTTTGAGTATTTCTGCAAATGCTGATCTTCTGGTATTTTCATGACAGCAGTCTATAGTATTTACTCAGAACAGTGCAAAAAACAAAACCCATCCAGTAATAATAAATTTTATTTACACAAGGCGCCTTTCTAAGCAGTCAAGGACACCAGTGAATGGTAGTTCTATGGGACAGAACTGCCTTGCTGATAAGAGAGGTTGGATGAGAACAGACTGGTTCAAGCAGACAGAAATGCTACAGCAACTCGAATTACCACTCTGTAAAACTACGGTGAGAAGAAAAATATCACAGAATGTACAACAGATGAAATTGTGAGCTGGATGGGCTACAACAGCAGAAGACCACATTAGATTCCACTACCGTCAGCCAAAAACAGAAAGGTGAGGCTCTAGCAAAAGCTGGACAGCTGAAGACTGGAAAATGTGTGGTCTGCTGAATCTCAGCTTTTACCAAGGCAAACAAATGGTACGGACAGAATTTTGCATACATGCACCCAAGCCTGTCTTGTGTCAACAATCCAGGCTAGTTGTGTTGGTGTAATGGTGTGGGAATGTTTCTTGGCATACTTTAGGGCCATTAATACCAATCAATCATCTCTTGAAAACCACAGCCTATTTGAGTATTGTTGCAAACTATGTGCATCCCTTCTTGGTCACTACTGACCCATCTTCTAAAAGCTACTTCTAGTATCATCATCTTCTTTCAGCTGCTATGATAATGCAAAATGTCACGAAGCAAAAGCCATCTCAAACTAGTTTCATAAACATGACAATGAGTTCAGTGTTCTTCAGTGGCCTTCCCAATCACTGGATCTGAATCCAATTGAACAGCTTTGGAATGTGATTGAACAGATCTGCAGAAACTGCATGTCAACATGGACAAGCTTCTTTAAAGAATGTTACAAACATCTTGTGAAATTCAAGCCACAAAGAATAGAGGGCTGTTTTGGGAGCAAAATGATCCCCTTTCCAGTATTAGTAGTGTTCCTAATAATTTGCCACTTGAGTGTACAGTATATAACTAGTCATGTAATATCAAACCATCATCTTCGAGTTCTAACGTTACACTACCAGAATGTGTTAACTGTGCAAATTTTCTTCACCCCTTTAAAAGCAATTTTCAGCAATGGCCCTTGGGGCCACACTACATGCCTGCCAGAGGCAATGCCCTCTGCCGCCCCTCCGATCCCACGCACGCGCGTGCTTCAGCCGCACAGCCCAGCGGCTTTCGACCTGCCATGCAACGCACAGATCCCCCCACCCTCGGGGTGAAAGTGAAGGGCCGGTGTCGCCAAACTTTGAAAGCCACGCGCCCTGCTCGCCTCATTTGGGGGTCCGTGCCTGGACTCGAGCGTCTTTCTTCCGTTTTCCATGTCATTTCCTGTAATAAAAAGATGGTGGTCAAAGCTGCGAGAAGCGGCTGACTCGCGGAATTGTTCCCAATGAAAACTTTACCTCGCCCAGGACTAGCGGCGCCTCACTGAGGCGGGCGGGGAGCCCAACAGCAGTGCAGCGGGGCCCGGGGACCACGTCTCCGTACCGGAGCGCTGCACAAAAGGGAAGGTGAGTCACTCTGTCTAGTAGCCAATGTGGCCAATACAAATGGCTCCTGAAAGAAGCGGGCAGCTCGCCAGGAGCTTGTGGACAGCAGTTGGGACAGCTTGAGGCCGACATCCTGAGAAAAAAACGGCCACACAAGACGGCAACGATCGACAGGGCAGCTATCGAAGTGCCCCAGGCTCGCAACAGTCGAAACTTCGCAGGTACGCCACTTTCTAAACGACTGAGTTCGCCCCTGTTCTTGTTGTTGCTGCTTTTGTTAAAAATATAGCCCCGTCTCTTTAACTGACGTCACCGTCAACCAATCAACGCACAGGAATCATACTTGAAGCATTTTAGGAAACGGGCTGGGTGACGTAAAGGGGAGGGTTTTAGAGTTGGTATTCACTTTAAAAGGTGGAGGTGTTAAGTGACGTTAGCGGCCCGCGTAGAGAAAAGAGTGGGCGGGAAGAAGACTTAGCGAAAAAGATAACGACATCCTCAAACCCGTTAAATCCGCGGAGGGGCAAGAAAAAAAAACACTATTCGAAGAGACATACTGTATAAAGAATCGGTAGGCTTTTGATAAATGTAGTGTATACTAGTGGCACAGGATCAAGACGAAACCACTAAATACATTGATAACGCAAATTATTACCCTCAACTTTTTTTTTCTTCAATTTCAGTGATCAATTGACCTTTCCAAGTGATAAGCCTAATTACAACATCGCCTGTGCTCTTAATGCTTATAGTATGACGTTCTTAATTGTGGAGGGGAGTGCCTTTAATTAAAAACATGACGCCGTACTTTTCACTGTCAGATTTAAAGAGGTACACACTGACGCTGCTAAAAAATGAAAGTGCAAAGTGAAATGCGCAAAATTATTTTTATAATTGTTTATGAAAGTGCAAATAAAGCTAAATGTTTGAACTATTGATTATATGCTGCATATATTTATTGACTTGATTTTGTTATATTTTGTTCTGATCTCAGAACTGTAAAAAAAAGTTAATGCAGTGTCAATTTACGGAGAACACAAGCTCTATTTGATTGAATTTATTAAAACGTGTATGATTTAGAAGGAAACTATAGAGACGGACAGGTGGTCTCATATTTTTAAACGATTAAGCTGTTTTTTTGTCTCCAACTTTAGCTTTTCGTGCCATTCTCATCTTATATATGCACGTGTTATCATGTTTTGCAAATGGGTCCTGTGATGAAATCGCATCTCCTCCGGAGCTGATTTCTGCTTTGTCAGCCATATACTGTAGCTAAAATATAATATGTGATGCACGCAGCTATAACGGTTATTGAGCAAATTGGCAATGACAGTGCTTCCCAAACTCGGTCCTGGGGACCCACTGTGGCTTCAGGTTTTTGTTCCAGCCAGCTTGTTTTTAATTGGACTCCTGGGCTAATTAAGTGAACTGTTATTTCCCAATTTCTGTTTTGGGAACAATCTAGAAATTAGAAAACTAAGTTTGGTAAAATATATACAGTGTGTATGTATATATATATATATATATATATATATATATATATATATATATATATATATGTATATGTACCAAGCAGTTATATGTGAATAATGTATTTTTTTTCTTTTTAATAATTTTTTCTTCTTGATTTTCATTCTACTTTTCCAGGTGTTCAAATTGTTTAATCCACCATTTACTAATTAATGGGTCTGATGCTAAAATAGTTGCAGCCTTTGATTATTCAGTGTTGTTTGCCTGGGTGTCTGCTCTGCTCATTTTTAATTGTCATTAATAAGGTACAATGAATGGAGAAAACTGCACAGAGAAAGGGCAAAATATAATGAAATCAATAAATCTATAGCAAAAGCAGATGTATTTCTCAATGTCTTATAAATGTAAAAATAATGCTGCTGTGCTTTTCTGAATGTAGAATAAGAGAAAAAAATACCAGCTAATTAAATGAGATCAGTGTTATCAGGTGTTGTTACTGATTATGAATCTGGTTGGAACAAAAACCTGCAGCCACAGTGGGTCCACACGACCGAATTGAGGAAGCACTGGGCTATGATAAAAGCTTTCAATTAGAATATGCATATCTGAAATATGCAAATTACATCACACACAGATAAGGTAGCAGAATGGCTTTAGTTTTCAGTTTTGTACATTTGAGCATCATCAGACAGAACAACTATTTTTCATGAAAGACACCAGAGACACGGAGTCAGATGTTATGTGTTTTATGCTAAAATGGCTATTTTATCACTTGGATGAAGGTAGGTGTGTGGTGTAAACCAGTCACCACCCTGCCACAGATTGCCCATTTAGCCTAGTTTCTGTCTATAACTTAAACCTTCAGTTTGTTTGAACTCCACAAAGCTGCCACCCTCATTTGCCTATCAACAAAGGTTTCTATACAGCTGAGATGATGTAGCTTCCTAGTGGCTCCATCTCTTCCTTCAACCATGAACTTCTGGTCATTGACATTAGCATCCAAGGACATTCAATACACACAAACATTTGGAGAGCATTCAGAAATTGCAGAAGACACTTCTATCCAGAATGGAGAGTTACAGATTATTATGGGCATTAATCGCATCACAGTGATGCTCACAGTTTTTGTAATTTCAGGAATTCAAATAATAAGGACTTTTTCCAAGTAATGCTACATAAGGAAAAACTCTGCTATGGGCTCAATGCTCACTATTCACAGTAATGTTTTATTTTGTATTTAATCCATCACCCATTAATCTCAAAGGTAAAATGCTACAGTTCTGAAAAGACCAATTCCATTGAAGTTTATTAAACTTGTTGTCATGTGATACCTTTCAAGTGACTGGGCCGTTGTGTACTGTAGGAATGTACGGCTTGTACTTTACATTGGCAGCCACTGCATGTATGAAAAGCAATCCAGAGCATGCTCCTGGTGCCAGGATAAATTAGTCATTTAATTTTTCATTAGAAGTCAGCATTTGGAATTGTCAAGGTAATGCAAACATAATTAGTACAATTAATTATTTATTAAACTGATTATACATGGTTATATAAGGAATGGATGAGTCACAGATATGAAAGCTTTAGTCTGCTGACCTTCATTAAGTGGTTCTGACTCTTTATACATTGCAGATGTATTTAAGTAAGTGGTGTTACCTGTTCATTCTTTTTTCTACAGCCAATCCTTCATCAGTCACGTGGAATCAGAGCCTGTGTTGGTAAAATAGATTTTTCAGTCCATCACTTAAAACATTTAGAATTACCTATTAATAATCAATTCAATACTATGTATTTGAACTATAGTGTGAATGCAGTTTTTTTTTACAGACGAAGAATAAGCTAACATAGCTTGTATATCAAAACTCATTAAAAATATATTCCAACTGGACTCTGGGGTGGCTATGCTACCTGCTATTATGCTGTACTGTCCTGAACTTAAATGTCCTCTATGTAAAGCAAATGCCATTTGTACAAGTACATGTTAGAAGCAATAGGTGGAACAGTTCTTTGAGCATCGCTTATCAACTGGGCAGTTTTTATGAGTTGCAATAGTGTTTATGTTTATTGTGAGAATTATTGTAAATGCCATAATTCAGTTATTCAGGTGGTACTTAAGGAGCTGGGAATAGATTTAGAAAAAAGTAGTTTTCAGTAGTTTTGCTTATGTGTTATAAGTAAAGTTTTCATACATTCAACAAATCATAATGTTGGCAAGTGTTCAGATGAAGCCAGAATGATGTCCATAAATGTTCATTAGAACATTAGATCAATCTAGATGAGAACAGGCTATTCAGCCCAACAAAGCTTGCCAGTCCTATCCGCTTAATTCTTCTAAAAACATCTAGTCTAGTTTTGAAAGTCCCTAAAGCCCTGTTGTCTACCACACTACTCAGTAGCTTATTCCAAGTGTCCATGGTTCTCTGTGTAAAGAAAAACTTCCTAATGTTTGTGCGAAATGTATCCTTAACAAGTTTCCAGCTGTGTTCCTATGTTCTTGATAAACTCATTAAATCCACTGTACTAATTCCCTTCAAAACTTTAAACACTTAAGTCATGTTACCACTTAATCTTTTTCTTAAACTGAAAAGGCACAGCTCTTTTAATCTTTCTTCATAATTCATCCTCTGTAGCCCTGGAATCAGCCTAGTTGCTCTTCTTTGGACTTTACCTAACACTATGTTCTTTTTGTAGCCTGGAGACCAAAAGCGCACACAGTACTCCAGATGAAGCCTCACTGGTGTGTTATAAAGCTTGAGCATAACCTCCTTGGATTTGTATTCCACACATCGTGCTATATAACCTAACAACTTTTTGCCTTCCTAATGGCTTCTGAGCACTGTCGGGAAGTTGAAAGCGTAGAGTCCATAACGACTCCTAAATCCTTCTCATAAGGTGTACTCTTGATTTTCAGACTTCCCATTGTGTATTCAAACCTAACATTTTTACTTCCTATTTGTAATACTTTACATTTACTCGCGTTAAATTTCACCTGGCACAAAAAGCCTGTATGCTGTCCAAGTTCTTTAATGATTTAACAGATTCCAAATTATCTGCCAATCCACTATATTGGTATCATCTGCAAACTTAACAGCTTGTTAATTATATTTCTATCTAAATCATTTTATAAATATTAAAAATAGCAGGACCCTAGCACTGACCCCAGTGGAACACCACTCTTAACATCAGCCAATTCTGCAAACATCACCATGAACTCCCACTTCTTTTAGTTTGATGCCCATGGTCTCATGTGGCACCTTATCTATTGTTTTCTGAAAGTCAAGATAAATAATATTATAAGCTCCACTTTGATCATATACAGAATTCCAGCATCTTAGTAAAACATGACCTCCCTCTTCTGAACCTATGCTGTCTGTTCAGAAAAAATCCTGTACTTGCCATGTGCTGCTCAATCTTATCCTTAGTAATTCCTTCCATTAATTTTCCTGTGATGCATGTTAAGCTTACTGGCTTGTAGTTGCATGGACCTCCCTAGTCACTCTTTTTATATAACGGGATAATATTTGCCATTTTCCAGTCCTGTAGAATCTCCCCAATGCACAGTGACTTCCTAAAAATATGTGTCAATGGTTTATATATGTACTCGCTAGCCTCCTTAAGATCTTGAGGGTAAATATTATCTGGTCCTGGTGATTTGTTTGATTTCAGCCTATTTAATCTGAGCAGCACTTCTCCCTCTGCAATTTGCAAATCACTTAGTACCTCATTAGTAGTCCCATTTACCACTGGGAGGTTATCCACTTCCTCACTTATTAAGACCTCAGAAAACGCAAGTTTAGAGTGTCTGCTACTGTATTTAACTCTCTGCATCTATTAATTCACCTTTACTATTCCTGCTGCACTTCACCACCTCCTTGACTGTTCTTTTACTACTAAAATACTGAAAGAATCTCTTAGGGTCGTTTTTCGCCTTATCTACTATATTCCTTTCCAACTGTCTTTTAACCCCTCTAATATCCTTCTCAATGATTGCCCTCATTTTCTCATATGCCCTACAATTCACTTTGGAGTTATTAGTCTTACATGCCTTATACAACTGTTTTTTCCTTTGCAGCTTCTTTTTTAACTCTTTATTATCCCACTGCAGAGTTTTTTTTTAATTTCCTATTAATTCCAGATTTAGGTATGTACCTGTCCTGCATTCCATATAAAACATTTTAAACCTGTTCCACTGTGTCTCCACTGTCTCCACACTTAAAAGCTTATCCCAGTCTAACCTCCTTAGACTTTGTCGCATCTGCTCAAAATTTGCCCTACCAAAGTTAAACTTAACAATTTTATTCTTTGCATTCACACTGTTACAAAACAATGAGAACTGTATTATATCGTGGTCACTTGACCCTAGTGGTTCAATCACCTCTACACCCTCAGTTCTATCCTGATTATTACAAAATACTAAATCCAGAGAAGTTTTACCCTTCATTGGTGCTTTAAAATACTGTGTTAATAAACAAGCACTGATTACTTCTAAAAACTCCTGCTCTTGTGCTCCGCCATTTGCAAGGTTATCCCAGTTAATATTCAGCTAATTAAAGTCCCCCATGATTATAATATGATTATAGGGCTGCACGGTGGCACAGTGATAGCGCTGCTGCCTCACAGTTAGGAGACCTGGGTTTGCTTCCCGGGTACTCCCTGCGTGGAGTTGGCATGTTGTCCCTGTGTCTGCATGGGTTTCCTCCAGTTGCTCCGGTTTCCTCCCACAGTTCAAAGACATGCAGGTTAGGTTAGGTGCATTGGCGATCCTAAATTGTCCTGCCTGGGGTTTGTTTCCTGCCTTGCACCCTATGTTGGCTGGGATTGGCTCCAGCAAACCCCCGTGACCCTGTAGTTAGGATATAGCGGGTTGGATAATGGATGGATGGATGATTATAATATCCCCCTGTAAACTTGCCTTTTTAATATTACTATAAAGATGTGTGTTGAAATTACTGTCTGCATTTGGCGGTCTGTAACACACTCCTAAAATAAGGCCTCTTTCCCTAATGTTTTCCAGGCGAAGCCACATATCTTCACTAAGATGGGGCTCTTCGTCCAACTGAAGTGGATTTACATTTAAATTCTGTTTGACATAAACAGCACCCCCACCTCCTTTTCAGTTTTGTCTATCCTTCCTAAACATGTTTATCCCTCTATGTTATACACATCCCCATCTTTGTTTTTTAGCAAGGTTTTCATTATTTCTATAATATCGCAATTGTGCTCAGTTACATGCAACTCCAACTTACTTGCCTCATTTTTGACACTTCCAGCATTAAGACAAGCTATTTTTAATGTGTTACTCCTACATTTAAATGTTGGGTTTTATTTCTACACTGTTGGTTGTTCCTCCTTGTATAGTTCCCTGCCCAGCCCCCGAACCACATTCCCTACTTTAAACATTCCTTGACTAGCCTACTCATATGCCTCCCCAATACATTGGTGCCCCACCGGTACAGAACAGGTCCCATCTGTTCCAAAGGGAGTCCCAATGCCCCATAAAGCTATATCCTTCTACCCTGCACCAAGATTTGAGCCACACATTAAGCCTTTTAATTTCATCAGTCTTTCCTGGACTGGTGCCTGGCACAGGCAGAACTTCAGTGAAGACTACCTTGCCAGTTCTGCTCCTCAGTCAGGCACCTAACTCTTTGAATTAGGATTGCAGAACTGACAGACTACCCTTATGTATGTCATTTGTTCTAACATGGACAATGACAACTGGATTCACCCCTGCTCTGGCCAAGAGCCTATCCACCCTTCCAGGGAGGTCCCCCACCTGTGCACCCGGAAGGCAACACACCATGTGAGACTCTCTGTCTCTGGAGCAAACCTGCACTTCAATCCCCCTAATGATTGAGTCCCCAACTATCCCTACCTCTCTCTTTCCGGAAACTGGTTTTGAGGTGGCCCGTTGCAGATCCTTATTCCTGCCTATCACCTCAGAATCATCAGAGATACCATCCAGCTCTGCAAGGGCCTGAAAACGGTTTGACACTTCTAATTCTGGGATTGATGCCCCTGGATAGTGCACCCTTTACCTTGTGACTGTGATCCACCTATCTCTACCTGTCTGGTCTTCAATGTCCTCCCACGCCACCTTAGCCATTCATGTTCAAGTTAATATCCGGTCCAAACGACAGCTATAAATCCAAAAATGTTTAACAATGTTCTGTCCATCAATCCATTTATTTTCTAAGCCACTTCTCTGGTGGTTATTCCAGCAGTTGAAGCATTATTACATTGCTTTGATCTCATGTTTAACATTATGAACAGAAGCTCCTACAAGTGCATGCAGATAAGCCACATATACAGCAGACCAGTGAAAAATTATTTTTAAAGATGCAGTAAGACATAACATACTTCAAATATATTGTAACAGATTTGCTGCTTGAAATAATTAGATGTAACAGTACAGTTATAATAGGTGAAAAAGTAAAATCTTGAAATGTTCGTGTGAGGCAAGAAAATAAGAACAATTTTGTATAATCTGTATATGTATGCAATACTTTTTTCTTGGTGAACTATAGTATATAATATTTGGAAAAATATATAAATATAAAATAAATAAATATTATAATGTCTGAAACTTCTACTGTAATGTCATTTCTTTTTTATACAAGAATAAGATTGTATTTCTTTAATATATTCATTCACAGTTTCAGAAATGAAGATATCTAACTTTAAAGATTAAACCACTCATGTCTGCCCTTGGTGATCTATTCACAAGGATGTCCTGTCTGGAAAATTACTTGTCTCACTGCATCTATGATTAATTTATTGAGTTTCATTGCTTCACTGTCCATTTTAGGCGTTACATATAACATATGGCAGACAATTGTTCAATGCAGGTCTATAGTATAGGACAGTAGTTGGTTTCAGGTGTAAGACCCCTCCATGCAGATTGCAGAGCAGTCTCAAGGTTGCAACCACAAACAGTTTTTGGAGAGAAAAAAAAAAAAACAATGGCAGACTTAACATATGTGCCTATTCTACTTGTGAGGTTGACAAGGGTACCAGCCAAACATGCACAAATCCAAAGTGGTGCCTATTAGATCTGTTTTAGTGATGACAATTAACCTTATTGCCATGTCTTTGGGAGCGTGGAGTGGAAGAGAACAGTTCTGAAGTTAAAAGCCCAAATAGTCGCTGGGTGAATGTGGAGTCTCCATACTGACACTGACTGGGCCAAGATTTGAAGCCGACTCTGGAGCTTTGAGGTACTCGCTACACCACCATGCCATGCTACCTACATCTTCAGTGTACTTTAGAAAATTCGTAGCGTAGAGTATCAGCTAGACAGAACAACAATGAACACTGTGAATGGTGGACAGATTGTGAGGGAGTCAGGAGAAATAGGGGTTGGGGCACCTACTGGACTACCCCATTTAATCACAACCCCAATTCCAAAAAAGATTGGACGCTCTGTAAAATGTAAATAAAAACAGAATTTAATGATTTGCAAATCTCATAAACCCATATTTTATTCACAATTGAACATAGAAAACATATCAAATGCTTAAACTAAGGTCATTTTGAATTTAATAACAGCAATATGTCTCAAAAACTTGGGACAGTTTACCACTGTGTAGCATTCCCACTTCTTTTAACAACAGTTCATAAACGTTGAGGATTGGGGCGAACCAATTTCTGGACTTTTGGAAGAGGAAAGTTGTCCTATTCTTGTCTGATATGGGATTCTAGCTGCTCAACAGTCCTGGGTCTTCTTTGTTGTATTTTTCATTTCATGATGCCCTAAATGTTTTCAGGTGAAAGATTTGGACTGTAGGCAGGCCAGTTCAGCACCCAGACTCTTCTACTATGAAGCCATACTGTTGTAATAGATGCAGTATGCAGCTTAGCATTGTCTTGCTGAATTATGCAAGGCCTTCCCTGAAAAAAGACATCTGGATGGGAGCATAAGTTGCTCTAAAACCTGTATATACATGACAGCATTGAAAGGTGCCTTTCCAGATGTTTAAGCTACCAATTCCATAGGCACTAATGCACCCCCATATCATCAGAGATGCAAGCTTTTGAACTGAGCGCTGATAACAAGCCAGTTATATTATATTATAAAAATATGGGTTTATGAGATTTACAAATAATTGCATTCTGTTTTTATTTACATTTTACACAGCATCCCAACCTTTTTGTAATTGGAGTTGTAGTAGGCCCCCGTGACCCTGTGTTCGGATTCAGCAGTTGGAAAATGGATGGATGGATGAGTTGTAGTAGGTTTCTAGTCAACAAAAGTAAACTAATAAATTAAAGTTGCTCAGTGTCTGAGCAGTATTGAATACAAATCTTTGCCGGTTTTGCAATTATCAGAGCACAAGGGAACAAGGGTCTCATCATCGGGAGCTCTATATCTGTTGGCAAAGTTTTCAGCATGAGCTGCCATCCTCTGGGGACTGTCATGTCTTTATTTTTTTTTTGCGTCCTGACCAGAAGGGGCAGGGCCATTCTGGGCTGAAGGCAGCACTACACATCTTCCTGGGGCTGCTTTTGAAACTGCAGGTGTCATCCAGAGTGGTATTGCTTACCTTGACAGAGCTTGATCCCCAGGTGCACATGTGTGACCACACCATCCAAGACCTGATTCTTTTAAGTTTGGTCTAGTATGATTGATCCAGGAAGAGGCTTCTAGTATGACAATGTTAATTATAATGGGTGCAAGCTGTGTGTAACTGTTTGGTCCCTCACTAAAGACCTTTATGTCACTGTTGATCCTTCCATGAACATACTATTGCCAACATTATAGATTTACAGTTTTGAAGGCCATGATAGCCCGTTATAACACAACAATCATCAAATTGGTCATTATCCTGTTGTAGGATATGAGAAGATCAACAGTTGAAGAATATCCTGTGATAATGCTTAGGGTCCAGGAGACATACTGACAACAGCCCAAGAAGTCTAAATGTAATTACCTGGGCAGCTCTTGTGTCTTTTCCTATGGATAGAGAAATGAAATATTCTCTACTCAGTTTTCTCCTTAATGTGGTTCTCACTGTGGTGCAAAATCAATGGCTGATTGGTATAACTGTTATGTTCAATATTGTTTTGTAATTATTAATGATTTTTTTGATAACTAAAATGAATTGCTAATGTAAGGAATGGGTACCCAATACAGGGCTGATTCTTTATATACATTGTTGCCAGAACAGGCGATGCAGTGTGAAAAATTTTTTATAATAGACATGCACAAACTTATGCTCACGTACCATTTTTGTCATTTTTAAGAAACAGAAAGGTATAGCTGAAAATACAAGTGTGGTATGAATATTTTGGATGATCTTACTTTCCAGCTAAAGGCCAAGAGCAGAGGGGCCTGAACCCGTAGGTGGTACAAAAGCAAGCTATGGAAGAGCCGACTGCTTCAAAAAGAGAATTGGAGACCATTTACAGCAAAAGGTATTGGTTGATGAGTAAATTATTTCGGATTCTGTTCTTACTTTGTTGTTAAAATGTTGTACAATGTTGGTTTATTCATCATGGAAAATAGCCCATTGAAAAGTATTTGCACTTGGTGATTTGCACTTCACTATATAGTGAAGGGGTCAGCAAACTTTTTTGGTGAAGGGGCCAAATTGACAAAAATAACTCCTACAGCAGGATGTCTATAAAATTTAGGTGAGACTATGAACCTGGATAATGCAGCACATGTTACTCACAGACACTAGTTTTCAAAATAGGTGCTCCTGGATGTGGTTTAATTATAAAACCTCCTTTTAAATTAAAAGCTATTAAGAAAGCCATTATCAAATGCCTATAATTTATTCATTTTAAAAGACAGTGTTTTTGCTATGACATTGTTCTAGTCACAGCCATGAAATTGCTCAAACTGTTAATATAAACAAAGAATCCAGTCTTCACAACAATTCAATAATTGCAAAGATTTATATCTGTTAATTCACTTTTATACTTGCTTTCAGTAATTCTAATTTTTTGAAAAGAACTGTTCAAAATTGTAAGTATTACCAAATGTATACAGTACACTTACAAAGCCTTAGGAACAAATCCTGAGTAATATGCAGTTCATGGAAATCAAGCATAGAAACTTTGGTAAACTTATTTATAAGTTCACTTTGTTCTAGAGTTCAGCTCACTTTTAGTTGTAATACATCTGAAGCATTTTCCACATTAACAAATAAAAGGTTGATTAACGAATGCCAATAAGCTTTTAAGTTTAATAGACGGTGATTTATCTATGACATTGTTCTTGTCACGAACTTGATAAAAGAGATGAAAAGTCTTGAAAGTGAGATTCAAATTCATAACAAAGAATGGCAACCTGAGGTGCATAAGTCCTCACTACTGTCTTAACATTGATTCTTAAAATTAGGAAAATAAACAGGCTTTGTTTCAGGCAGTTAACTCAGATCATTGGGAAGATGGAAGCGTGCAGAAACAGATAAAATAACAGTGCTGTTCCAAAACTGAAGTGAGATCATCTGGAAAGCTGTTAACTATCTTCCTCTTCTGAATCGTCTGAAAAACGCACAAATTGCCTGAAGGCACGATTGAGATGCTGCTGTTGGTAGGTGATAAAATCTGCCATGTGTAAACTCATATCTTTAAAAATGCATTAGCAAGACACATGCAAGCAAGCAGTTAAACCATGCAAATTTACAGTGCTGCAGACTATGACTATTCTTATGGAAAAGGTTTGGTTTAACTATTTTTGGATTGCGCCAAATGATAACTTATTACACTTGCTCCTGCCAGCCAAGCATAATATTGTTAAGAACGCCTTATGAGGGCCAGAATATTATATATTTCTAAGAGAAGCCAGCTAACCATTGCTACCTGTGTCTTGGGCTGGACATGATCCAAGGGCTATAGTTGGCTGAACGTTGATTTATAGAGTGAGGGGTTGCAGGGCTATCAATGAACAGTATTTGGTACTCATTGTACTGGTTTCGGCTGCTTGAAAGGTGACCGAGCCACTGAACTTAATAGAAAAGGACATTATCTTGTTAGGTGTTGGCATAGGGGGCAGATAGTTTTTTTTTCTTCTTTGTTTGATTCATTTGTGACGTTTCTGTGATAATCCCTCCTGTATCGTTTCTGATAATAAAACCATATTTTTCATAAAGGTTTGACTTTTTGATGTTCTTTGTTCTGGGCTAAGGTTGTTACAATCATATTATTAATATAAATAAATGAGAAAACACCTGAGATTATTCAGGTCTATATCAGTTATACTAAGTTTTTTTGTTTTTTTATTTTACATTAAGAATAATCTAGCAAGATGTGTATTACTTCATACTAACTAACAGGGTCTTTTAAAGAAATGGTTGTGTGACATGACTAATTTTGAATGTTGAATTTTTTGACTACAGAATCAAACAAGAGGAGAAGCAGCAACTTGAGGAGCCTAGGAAGAAGCTGAAGGTGAAACCCGAGCCAAAAGCACTGAACACCTACCAACAAGTTGACTTTTGGTGTAAGAACTTTTCTGTGTACATTTGTTATCCCAGCGACAACTTTCCATTACTATTTGCAAGTCCTTAACACAGAGTGTTATGAAACTGGGTGATAATCTTTTTACCTGTTTGAGATGTGTAGTATTAAACTCTACTTACACTTGTGAAGGTGTCTGTAACAACTGTTTTGACTTAATTCTGTATTTCAGTTTCTAAGTGCGTAATAGTAAGGGCATTTGCCTTGGAGGAGGAATAAAAAAAATCATTAACAAAATAGTCATCTATTAGTCACATAGTATTATGTGATAAGACCTTAACAAAAGCTTCTTTGAGTGTTGAGTGTGGTATATAAAAAGCTTATGGTTTGTTGGTAAAATGACCTGTGAATATGAAAACTTTATTTGTTCTTATTTAGCATTAATTAAGGATTCACAGATCTTATATTGAATTATACAGTATTGAGAGACATATTGCCTTGCACATAATGCTACTAGGGATGGGTCCATACTCTCTCTGACCCTTAATTAGGTTTACTTAATTGAAAATCAGCTTTATTTATTGACTTTGTCCTCTTTAATCTCCATGTTGATAGCATTACTCAGTTTAATGTATTCTTTGACATTCAGGGACGCTTTCTTGTTACAGCATGCCACTGCATATGCATCAACTGATCCATATTACTAAACGAGAATGGTAAACCGGATATGGACGCAGGGACATGGGCCGTGGACGCAGAAAACGTAGTGCGCAGGCGCCACACAAAGCCCCCCTCCAAGCAACGGAAAATAAGAAATGAGGCACCGCGCCCATAGCACACAAAAAACAAAGGAGTCAGACGCAAGCGCCACATAGCACACGAAATGGTACGCACACAAAAAAGAGGATTCAGACCCATGACACACAAAGCCCCCCTCCACTAACAGAAATAAAAAATGAGGCAACGCGCCCCTAGCACACAAAAAAAAAAGGAGTCAGACGCGAGCTCCACACAAAGCCCATTGCATACGAAACGGGACAGACTATGGACATAGCACATGAAACGGGACGTACACAAAAAGGAGGATTCAGACCCACGACACACAAAGCCCCCCTCCACTAACAGAAATAAAAAATGAGGCAACGCGCCCCTAGCACACAAAAAAAAAGGAGTCACACGCAAGCGCCACACAAAGCCCATAGCACACGAAACGGGACAGACTACGGATTTCACACACTAACATAAATAAGAAATGAGACACAAAGCACTCCTCCACTAACAGAAATAAGAAATGAGGCAACGCGCCCATATCACACAAAAAAGAAGAGTCAGACACACACCCCAAAGTGAAACGGGACAGACTACGGACTCCACACACGGTCACCCATCGAGCCTGAGATTGAGGCTCAAAAACGGAAGAGCAACCAAAAACGAACACTCGAGATCATACAAAAACCCCACACATACGGACAACACAACATATTTGAATCAGATTATCCCCGCCTAACAGTGAAACGGGACAGTCTAAGGAGTCCACAAAACTTCACAAATCAAGCCCGAGATAGTACTGAAAAAGAGGACTCACACCCCCACACCACAGTTAAATGTGACAGACTACGGAGTCCTCAAAGGGTCACACATCAAACCCAACATATTACAGAAAGAGATTTGTGTTTCGGAAAATGGCAGATACTACGATAGAAGCATTCGCCTACAACTCGCATCTGAAATCAACGTACAGACTATACAGCACATTCCACGCACTTCTAAAAAGACGCACGCCGACAAACGACGTCATACATAAACAACAAGAGACCGGACTACAATACATATACAGGCGCGACACCTGATGGGTAATAATACGAAGAAACGAACAGTCCGTATTAAACATACGTCATCTAAACACGTTCAAACTATACAGCATAGGTGAATCTCATTACAATGATGCACTATTAACCGTACAACCACAGAAAAGGCTCCATATTAACAGTGAGTGCGATCCTCCTTATTACTTATCCATATTACTAACGATAAAGAACAAACAAGTCATGAATTCACGATCACGGGTACAAAATGATACGGCTCGAGTAACGGGACCATAAACACGAACCCGCATGAAAAAAAACAATACACGTCGGCGCCTTTTCTTCTGAAACCGCGGAAGAAAAAATGTCTCGGCTCCAAAAACGCATGTCACTCCTTATTCAAAATACCGGTCCCAATCACAGAAACATCGGTATCCACTATGAAAATGAACAGTAACAATGCACGTGACATCCGTCTTGCAAAACTGTTAATTATAGATGAATGTACAATGGCATCCAGTCACTTACTCAACACCATTGATAAACTTCTACAAACGTTAATGAATAATACTATTCCCTTTGGGGGAAAGGTACTTTTATTAGCAGGAGATTTTAGGCAGTGTTTAGCTATTGTTCCACATGCCATGCGCTCAGCTATTGTTCAGTCCACCTTAAAATACGCGCACATTTGGCATTGCTTTCAAAAGATACAATTGGTACAAAACATGCGATGTCCAGATCCAGAATATAACAATTGGTTATTACAACTGGGAGATAGGACACTCACCAATACAGATAGACTTCACCCAGATATTATTACAATTCCTCAAGCCTTTATCTGCGACGACTTAGTTACGGAGATATTTGGAACAACAATCTCATTAGACCAAATACCCCTTTTAACACAACGGACTATATTATGTCCAAAAAATATTAATGTTGATCACATAAATAACCAAGCCATTGCATTACTTCCTGGAGAGGCACGGCTCTTTCTAAGCTCTGACAAAGTTGACTCTGATGACGACAATGACCATTTTAATTTCCCCTTGCAATATTTGAACACTATTAACCCAGCCAGATTACCACAACACAATCTTAACCTTAATATTGGAACAATAATCATGCTATTAAGAAACCTTAACACTAAACAAGGTTTATGCATTGGTACACGTTTAGTCGTCAACACCATGACACACAATGTTATTGAAGCAAAAGTTCTTACAGGATCACATGCTAACAATACTGTTCTGATTCCTAGAATTGACCTTACAAGTTCTGACCTAGAATTACCTTTTACACTTAAACGGCGACAGTTCCCCATTAAACCTGCATTTGCCATGACCATCAACAAATCACAAGGACAAACCATGTACAAGGTTGGCATCTACCTCTCTGAGCCCGTTTTTGGACATGGACAACTTTATGTGGCCTTCTCATGAGTTCGACGTTCATCTGACGTTATAGTTAAGGTTATAAATGATCCATGCCAAGGAAAACTCATTCAAGGACAAGACACCATATTTACTACTAATGTTGTCTACAAGGAAATTTTCCAATAAATCTTTACACTGTGCCATGCAGTTTATTCTTTGCTTCCTATATGCGTCATCTACACCTTCACACTATGCTATATCTCATACATACATCACGCTATTTGTAATTACCCAACACCAGGGGTTGGCGAGTGAAGCGAGCAGGGGGCGGTGCCCCCTAGTGAGTTGAGAAATGCCACGTCATTTAAGACTGAAGATGTCACATGCCAGTTAATACTGTCAGCGGAGTGCTTTAAAAATAAAGGAAACATTCACAAAAAATGATTATTAAAGAATTATTACTCCTTACATTATATAGCGCTTTTCTCACTACTTTTTCATGTTTTATAAATTCACCTTTATGCATATACTTTTGTGTTATTTAAGTTTTTTATTCATAGAATCTTATTCTGATGACTTTTTCACATTTTAAGTTGAATCCTAGAAGTTATATTTTTTGTTGTCTTGATTTTCATTGTTTATGTGACATTCCCAGAGTTGATCACTTGACTGTGCAATCTTTATATATAATACGCTACCGTGTTTGTTCATTTGTCTGTCCAGGATATTAAATCACCTGTAGTTCGTAAACTGTTTGAACTATTGACCTGAAATTTGGTACACATATACTACGTGACATCTACTATCCGCTTTCGGGGTGATGATTGACCTCCAAGGTTATTCCTCTTTCTATTTTTATTTTATTTTATTGCACAATCGACTCTCGGCAGCGGCCGTGCGGCGCATGCATACGGGTGCTGTTCTCATCCCTACCACCTTTGCCATCACTTCCCCTACCTCTTCATATCTTAAATCATTCTTGAGGCAGATTGAAGACTTAAGTGCCAGCTTCAGTGAAAAATTAAGGAAAACGTTCTAAGTAATTGCAACACAAACACTGACTTAATCAGTTTTAACACGAAAAGATGCCAACAAAAAAAGAGAAGAAGCAGGCCGCTAGGGTAGAGAAAAGAAGAGCTGCTCAGGAAGCAGCAAGCGTATCAACTTCTGAGCAAACAAATGCTAAGCGTACAGAGAAAGTATGAAAACTATGAATGCTCAAGTCAAGTGTACAGTATGTATGTTACTGGTCACTACATAATTACAGTGGCATTTATACTTTAAATTTATCCCTCAGTAGATGTAAAATACTATTGTTTATAATAGTGATAGATAGCTTCTTTCTGAGTAGGCCCCAGTGTTAGATTTGGTTTCCTGATTTTTGATCACTTCAGTTTATGACTCTGTTCTGCCCTTTAATTTCTCTTCACCTAGATTGATTTTGACTCCTGATATTCTTGCTTTCCCTTTTTTCGCATTCTAATCATCTACTGGAGTCAGATTTATTAAAACTTGAATATACAGCTTTCCATGCTAATGTTATTTTAAAAAAAAAAAAACATGACTGGAGAACTAACGTATTGTGGCGGACCTGGCCGGGACGCCCCTTCACTGTATATTCAGATGGTGCAGGCGCCTTTTTTGTTACACTGGCATCCCAGATGGGACAAAAAGGCACTATATAGACGCCTGACCCGACACAGACTCACACCGGAGGCACGTATAAAAACAAGGAACTTTTTATTTTTCTTTACCTTTGGGGCACGTCTTCCCCGTGTCCCACAGGCACAGCACAGTCCCAAAACACACAAAGCACACCACACTCCTATTTTGCACCACCACTCCTCCTCCAAGCTTCGTCCTCCTCCTCCCGACTCTGGCCATTGAGTGGTGGCTGCTGCCCCCTTTTATAGTCCACCCTGAAGTGCTCCAGGTGGCTGACTGCTGAATTCCGGCTGCACTTCCAGGTGTGGTGAATACGCTGCTCATACGAGCTCAGGAATCCCAGCTGCAGCACCCCCCGGCAGTGCCTGTGGGACCCAACAGGGCTCTACCCAACTGCAATTCCCATGGGGCTCTGCGGGAAACCGAGGCACCACTCCAACCCAGGGGGGCGGCCATCTAGCATCCAGGGAGAGGACTTGCACAGTTCAGGGCTACTCCCCATGAATATACAGCGAAGGGGCATCCTGGCCAGGCATGGACCCCGGCCGTCTGCCATAGTATATTTACAGCAACATCAGTATGCATCATTTTGGAGACACTGGGAAAGGATGACACCTTTGATCAAGTAGGGAAATGCAACTAGACAAGGAAAGTGATGACCCATGCACATAATAACTCATATCACCAAGCCACAATTATAATGTGCGTTGACCTGACAAACATATTAAATTGTGAAAGTGAGGAATATGATATACATGTTCTATTTTAGTTCCCTTTTAAGCTGTCCAATACTGTGTGTTTGCACTGAAAAACTTTTTTTGTCTTTTCATCAGTTTATTTAGTCTACCTGGTGACACTCCTCAAGGAATTGACCAACAGTTCAGGAATATCTCAGTCAACCATCACTCCATCATACCCACTGTGTTATAAGTCATTAAGTGACCGATGAGGCGCTACATTGAGTTTTCATTTTTCTTGGGTGTACATCAATAAAACATAACAGGTTTTTGCTAACATTAAAATGTAAATTTTAGCAGTATTTGATTTTACTAGTGTAATCGGAGCGCTTTACTGCACTCATATTGCAATAAGAGCACCTAATGGGAACAAAACTGCTTTTGTTAAACGTAGCAGTTACATTCCGTTAATACACAAGTCATCTGTGATTCCAAGATGAGACTGACAAATGTGGTTAGGTGGCCTGGGCTAATCTGTGATTCTTTTATTTTAAGGCAAAGTAGATTGTTGGTAAGGTAACTGGCTGAATCTCCGTTTTCAATATGGTCTTTACTATTCATTGTAACAGCAATAATGTCATTACATGTGCCAGGTAATAGTGGGTACCTGCACAGACATTGGCACCTTACACCTTTCCAAACCCCAGAGTACAGAGGAAATGTGCTACAGTGCTGCGCATGGTCTGGGCACACTCTGTTGTACAACACAGCATGAAGCGTCACACTGCTGTACCAGTCAATAAAGTGTGTTGCATTGTGATTGTATATGTAGGAAGTTCATTAGCATAGTCCATGGTTGATTTGGGGTGACACGTGGGTGGAGTTTGAGGGGAGTTCATGTATGCACATTTACAAGACGATTGTGATTTATAAAGGTAAATTGTGTAGAAATGTGAATACAGTAGGTTTTATAAATTTGGCATACACATTTTCCTGTTTTTTGGAATGTTTATGTCTCACTCTTAGCTTATCATTTGATTTAATTTTTGTAAGCACTGATTTGCTTCAAAACTATCATAATAATATTTGCTAATGGTAGATCCTCATCTTAAAAATGATACAGTAGATACACTTTTGTGTTTGTTAAAAATCTTTTTCTCTTTTGATTATGTAGTTCACTGCTTTTTCCATTGCCTTATTTGATTAACCCACATCATGAAATGGGTTAGTTCTTACTCTATTTGGGTTATTTGTTATCAGCATGGTACTTTTAACATTGTACTGCTTAAAAATGATGGGTTACAGTATGTCTTGGATTAGTAGTTGCCCAGATGATTCCCCCATTACCAAATCCACTTTTATTAACTGTAGTCAAACACTGTTTTTGTCAAAAAGAAAACTTTTAGACAAGAATTGTTTAATTGGTAACTTTATATTGCAGCACTGACTTTCAATTTTCCACTAGAAACCAGTGTAGTTGGCTTTGATTTTTAATTTATTATGAATCAGCTAGCCCTGATTCTTTTCAGACTTAAATTTCGACCTTTTTTTTAAAGTAACATCTTGGATCATCTTTGTCTATTACTGTGTCATTTTGAATACTTCCTGTTGGTTCTTCTCCAAGTGTTTGTTATTTGGGGTGAAAATAATTTCCTTTTCCATAATCAATCTTGGAATAAGCTTTTCCTTTAACTTTTTTGTATCATGGAGACTTATACTTAACAAAGTATTGCAAATGTAGGCCCACAAATGTGGCCTCATTAAGTAAAGTATAACCAAGTTAGGTATGGTATAACCTTTCTAGGCAAAAAATCTAAGCACAGAGATATGAAATCCAATATCTGATTTGCCTTTAATCATGACTGCACACAGATTATTAACAAATATGCTGTGTCTTGTATTTTTTATAAGGTTTACTTTTTATCTCCAATGCATGATCTTATTCTTCACCTTTTGTTTCTGCCTACAGTCTGTGAGCAATGTGAGGAGTACTTTGTAGAGGAGTGCCCAAATCATGGCCCTCCTGTGTTTATCTCAGACACTACTGTGCCAGCTGGTGTCCCTGATCGTGCATTCCTTACGGCACCCTCTGTAATTGAGATTATCCGCGAGCCTGGAGTGGAAACTGACACATGCTGTATTGGCAAGGTCATCAAAAAAGGTGTCTTGTTCGGCCCATATGAGGGAGAGGTTGTCTCGCAAGATAAGTCCACAGGATTCTTTTCTTGGATGGTAAGTAGTAAAATATTTTGCTGAATAATGTGCTTTGGGAGTGTTTTCTTTGTGATTTATGTAACCTTTTTATGTAGATATTGAAGAAAAGTGATTTGAATGTCTCTAGTTCTCTAACTGGATCAGGCCATAGCATTAAAATGATGGGAGGAAACCTTTGGTAATCAAAAGTATTGAAAATTATAAGAAAACAGCAAAACAAACTCCTACTGTTACTCTGGGCTTATTATATTCCTAGGTTTTGAACCCCTGATTCTCAGGTGGCGTGGATCATCCACTTAACCACATCTCAAATACTTCAAAGCCCTTCTTTTCTCTCCGTATATCTCTGTTGCTATTGTTTTTTCAACCATGGCTTATTCCTGTCACCAGGGAGCCTTCTGTACAGCTCTCCTTCTAAATCTAGATTCAGTGATTCCTCCTGGCACCCCTCTACTGAAGTTAATTCCAGTCAGATTCCAAAATCGTTTTTGCAACCAGGTGTCCTTACCTTTAATTCAGTGAAATCATACTAGAACTCACCCTAGTACACTCAGAGGTCTATGTAGTCCTTAAAAGTGCCAGGTCTGCCAGGCAGCCTGTAATAAAATTACATTATGGTTCCACTAGTCCTAATGGATGACACTGTGCTGGTATTCTTGTCTCTCAACAATCACTCTCTGTGGCCACACTCCTTTCCTGAACAGAGGATTCAGTGGCTCCAATCCCACTAGATTTCTGTGGGAATATTTTCCTAAACAATCCCAGCATTGTAACAATCAAAGTTCCTCTCCCTCCTTGGGCCCATTCCTGAAACCTTACCCTGTCCTTTCCCATTTTTATACCACATTTTACCCAGGCCATCTGTTGCAACAAGAACACTTTCCACAATAGTAATGTTATCTCATGTTGTAATTTTGGTCTGTCCTCTTTCAGTACCTAACTGTAAGGCTTGAATGGTATGCACAGTATATATCCCACTAATTCCAATAGACAAAGTGACATTGAAGACTTTTGCTCAATATGATTAGTTTAATATTTTGTAAATGCTCCATTAAAGAAGGAATTCCAAGAAATACTTAATAATTGTCAGACTCGTGTTACTCACTGCTGAAATATGACTTGTCAACTTCTTTCATGGCTCTTTTGATTATTTTTCAGATTGTGGATAAACATAACCATTATAAATCCATCAATGGTACTGATGAGACTAAAGCTAACTGGATGAGGTATGTCAATCATTGTGTGGAAAATTAGATGAAAAAGATTAAAAATATAGCTAAAGAAGATTAATGGCAGTGATAAACAGATAAGAAGCATCTTATAACTCGTGATGCATGAGAATTTGATTTCTTTTAATTATGAACTTCCATTTTGGAAAAGTGAATAATTTTCAAAAACTATGGGAAAGCTCCCACAGTATATATTAAGCCTTATTAGCCTGTTAGGAATCAGACTCATGGGTCTTTAAGTTCTTGCAAAATATGTGGAACATGTTTGTCTTAAGAAAATATGATAGTTTAGTTATAAACTAGAATCACATTCCATTGTCATAGTTCTGTCTGTCCTCAAAGGTCCAGGTAAAGAACAGACAAGGCAAGACAAATAATGTAAAATGTGCTGTTTCAGGTTTATTAGCAAACCAGTAATGGCATACTGCCTGATAACATGCAGCGAATACACTTGACTTGACCATATTCCGCGCCTGTACGCATCCGCTGCACGGCTGCTGTGCTGCCTGCTGCCGAGAGTTGATTCTAGAATAAAATAAAAATAAAATGAGTAATAATTCCAAAAATCTTCACTTTTAACACTAGAATTACCAGAGCCTACGAGAAAACTCGTAAATCCGGCCCATCTTAAATCCATTCGCATTTCTCCGTCAGCATCTTTTGTCCTGTAAATGTGCCGATTAAGACAAGCAGCCAGCAGCCGGCTATTCCATCCCCCACCGTCGCAGAACGTTCACTAAGTTCTCCCAGCTCATGCCTTGTTTGATTATCTGGGAGTGAGTGAACTGCTGGAGTTTTAGAGTGGAAATAATAGATCATTATTTGGAACACATGTATTTCATGTGTGTTCTGTTTCTACAGTAATCTGTGTAAACACATTGTTAAAACAGAAACTTTTTCATATTTTAGTAATTAATGTTACAAAATGTAGCCATAAACTATAGAATGTGAAGCCTGAAGTCCAAAGATCAAATAAACACTTTCACAAAAGGTTCAAGGACGATACAATGGCTTCCGTGGCGTAGCGGTAAGATATGCTGACTTGTAATCATGAGTCCCCAATTCGATCCTGACTGTCTCCTGTATTTGCTGTTTTCAGTAGTGAGCTGCTCTTATTGTTAATATTATAGTTTTTTTTTTTCACTTTTATTGTCTCACTCACGATCACGATACATACTACCGCCCTAGGGATCTGACGCTGTTAGTTTTTATTTGAAACTGGGAATAACTGTGGATGTGAGTGGTGTTTTGAGGCAATGGAACTGGACATTCTCTGATCTGGATGGATAAAAGCTGACACACCGAATCTGCCTTCTTCGTATCTCACCGTCGCTTTATTTTTTTTTTTTCAGTTTTATTGAGTGTTCCTGCTGCACTGAATAAGCTCACACCTTCTGGTGTACGATGTTGACGCAGTACGGAGATAAAAAAGAAAGAGACAAATATATGGGACATTGCATTCGTGGGATATACGCTGGCGCTGTGCATGCCTTGCACAGTACATGTGCGTTGATCCTGCTGCACTGAATAAGCTCAAGCCTTCTGTAACAGCGCCAGTGTAAATTCACACCCGATCTGACGCTGTTTAGAATGATGAAGTTTTAGAGTGGAAATAATAGATCGTTATTTGGAACACAGGCATTTCATGTGTGTTCCGTTTCTACAATAATCTGTGTAAACACATTTTTAAAACAAACGTTTTTCATTTTTTAGTAGTAAATGACAAAATGTAGGCATAAACTATATAATGTATGAAGCCTGAAGTCCAAAGATCAAATAAACACTTTCACAAAAGGTTCAAGGAAAAGACAACCGCTTCCATGGCGTAGCGGTAAGATTTGCTGACTTGTAAACAAGAGTCCCCGGTTCGATCCCG
This sequence comes from Erpetoichthys calabaricus, assembly GCF_900747795.2. NCBI lineage: Eukaryota > Metazoa > Chordata > Cladistia > Polypteriformes > Polypteridae > Erpetoichthys > Erpetoichthys calabaricus. Next base: position 108,056,454 of record NC_041395.2, on the reverse strand, counting down.
ACTCACTCCTATATTTGCCGTTTTCAGTAGTGAGCTGCTCTTATCTTTAATATTATACAGTCCACACATACACTTGGTTTGCGTCTGTAACACACGGTGTACATTTATAGGACTTCTAAAAGTTACCGTTTTTTTTTTTCATTTTTATTCTCTCTAAATCACGGTCATACATACTACCGCCCCCCCCACACAAACGCTGATGAATCTGCCTTCTTCGTATCTCATCGTCACTTGATTTTTTTTTATTCAGTTTTATTAAGTATTACTGCTCACGCTGAATTAGTATGCACTTTATGGTCTATGATGTGAAAAAAAAAAAAAAAACAGAGACATAGGTATATATGATATTTGGAATGATTCATTTTATGACTTGTATAGTACATTTCGGAAAACTTTGTGGCACGGATGCAACATTATTCATATTATTCATATTCATTCGCATAACATCTTGCGGCTTGTAATCAGTGACCGCGTGTTGTTTTTTCCCCGATCTTGCCAGTCCCCACATGTTGCTGTATGCTGTTTCTTTTGTACTCCAGGACATACAGAGGAAAGAATAGTACAGTGCAGTAAGTTCAGCGCTATATGCAATCATCAGATTCAAATGTTAACAGTTCACACACACGCAAGGATCGTCCTTCCTACATTTACAACGTGTGTACCTGTTACAATGTACACACTTCCCTCTATGCTGTGGTTTCTATTACACACCTGAAAGAAAGAGACAATATGTGAAAACATCATCGCACTAATGCAATATTATTTGAAAACGACCAGCGTCAGACCGGGTGTGAATTTATGCTGCTGCTGTTTCTTAGAGTCAGATCAGGAGCTTATTCAGTGCAGGTGGCCAGTTGCTGTGTGCTACAACATGCTGGTGGTGATCAATGCACATGTACTGTGCAAGGCATGCACGGGGGCCACTGAGAAAAGAAGAGTGTTCATGGCTCAGCTTGCAGAGGAACTTCATTGTCGCATCTTACTAGAAAAGGCGATGGAAAAAGAAAAGGAGGATTCAACTTCGACAAGCTTCTGTTCCAGACAGCCGCTTTCCCCAGGAAAGTAAACTGAGTCAGTGTCACCCCACCCCGCCCCTTCTGATCTGACTCTAAGTAACAGCACCAGCATAAGTAACTAAATCCAAATAAATAACATTCGATCTGGCTCTTTACAAAGTACAGCAACGGAGCTTCCATGTGCAGCTGTAGACTCTTCAGTACGCAAGCAACTCTCCAGGCTAGTGTTTAGATCTGGACGGTGTATGTGCCCTAAAAAGAAGTCTGACTGCATTCTCATTCCAATGCTTGCAAACTGAAGTGTCTGTGTGCACTTTTCGTGGCATTACACGTGTATTTTTTGAGCATGCCCATGTCGCTCAAACACAGGAAGATCTGCAGTGTATGTTACTTACATAAAAGCCAGATCGAATGTTATTTATTTGGATTTAGTTACTTACTTCCTACAGTGTAAAGTCACAAGTACACTGCAGAGCTATAGCGCGTCTTTATGTGAAAACAACAGTGAAGGATGGGGAGGGGGGGAGGTAGGGTAGGAGCGTGAACGCGACTGAGAGAATGAAACTGAATAAAAAAAAAAAACAAAGCTAACCTTTACAAGTATCATACATTTACACCTGCTGTTACAGACTGAAATCAAATGTGTGTTTTTATTCTAAAATAGTAAGAATACGAGCTGCTCAGTTCTCAAAACAGACTCGTCCGGGATCAAACCCGTGAAGTTTTGATTACCAGCCAACAGCTGATACCATTGCGCCACCGAAGCTGTCGTAGCAAATGCGCGTCAATGTTGCACCTAAATGCAGGTTGTTTTTCTGCTGTTATATTTTTGAATAAAAGCGCATTTGTTCTGTTATATTTGTACCTTTTGTGAAAGTGTTTCTTTGACATTTGGAATTCAGGCTTCACACATTATACACATGTTAGACACATGTCTACATTTTGTCAATTATTGCTAAAACATGAAAAATGTTTCTGTTTTAACGATGTGTTTACATAGATCGGTATAGACACGGAACACACATGAAATGCAAGTGTTCCAAATAACGATATAGTATTTATAAAAGGTGTAATTTTGCTTGACTTCTCACTCTATACAACTCTAAGCAACTGACACGCAGGTAAACAGACTTGAGCTGAGAAAACTGTGTGGTGTGGGGGGATGTGATAGTAGGCTCCTTGCTGTTTGCTGCTTATCCACACATTTACAAGACAAAAGACAGAGATAGAGAGGTGAGAAGCGATTTAAGGTGGGACGGATCTACGAGTTTTTTTGTAGGCTCTGGTATTTCTAGTGTTAATATAAAGCTGTAGTGCAGAGTTTCAGCATAATATATGTATACCAAATTTCAGACTACAGGTTATTTGATTTTTGACCTTGACTTTCTTGGTTTGATCTTTGACCTTGGAGGTCAATCATTACCCCAAAAGCGGACAGTACAGGTCACGTAGTATCTTGTTCTTCTTTTGGCTGCTTCCGTTAGGGGTTGCCACAGCGGATCATCTTCTTCCATATCTTCCTGTACTCTGCATCTTGTTCTGTTACACCCATCACCTGCATGTCCTCTCTCACCATATCCATAAACCTTCACTTAAGCCTTCCTCTTTTTCTCTTGCCTGACAGCTTTATCCTTAGCATCCTTCTCCCAATATACTCAGCATCTCTTCTCTGCACACATCCAAACCAGCACAATCTCGCCTCTCTGACTTTGTCTCCCAACCGTCCAACCTGAGCTGACCCTCTAACACTAGAATTACCAGAGCCTACGAAAAAACTCGTAGATCCGTCCCACCTTAAATCGCTTCTTAAATCCGTTCGCACCTCTCTGCCAGCGTCCTTTGTCCTCTAAATGTGCAGATAAAGGCAAGCTGCAAACAGCCGACTATTCCATCCCTCCACCGACTTAGAACGTGCACAAACTTCTCCCAGCTCATGCCTTGATTGATTATCTGGGAGTGAAGTGGAGTTTTAGAGTGGAAATAATAGATCGTTATTTGGAACACACGCATTTCATGTGTGTTCCGTTTTCTACAGTAATCTGTATAAACACATTTTTAAAACAGAAACGTTTTTCATATTCTAGTAGTAAATGACAAAATGTAGGCATAAACTATATAATGTATGAAGCCTGAAGTCCAAATATCAAAGAAATACTTTCACAAAAGGTACAAATATAACAGAACAAGTGCACTTTTATTCAAAAATATAACTGCAGAAAAAAAAGCCGCCTTAGTGTGCGACATTGACATTCATTTACTACGACGGCTCCGTGGCACAACAGTATCAGTTGCTGACTGGGAATCAAAAAGTCACGAGTTCGATCCTGCTCCATTCCTTTTTGAGAAGTGAACTGCTCTTATTTTTACTATTTTAGAATAAAAAGATACATTTGATTTCAGTCTGTAATAGCCAGTGTAATTTATGATATTTGTAAAGGTTAGCTTTGTTTTTGTTTTTTTTTTATTCACTTTTCTCTCAGTCGCGTTCAGGATCCTTCCCTACCCCATCTGACACTGCTGTTTTCACATAAAGACGCACTAGAGCTCTGCAATGTATCACGATACATACGACCGCATGTTTTTTTTCCCCCAATCTTGCCAGTCCCCACATGTTGCTGTATGCTGTTTCTTTTGTACTCCAGGACATGCAGAGGAAAGCATAGTAAAGAGCAGTAACTTCAATGCTATATGCAATCATCAGACACTCCCCATCTGACACTTCTGTTTTCACATAAAGATGCGCTATAGCTCACCCAAGGAGCGCCCTTCCTACATTTACGACATGTGTACTTGTGTTGCAGTGTACACACCTCTCTGTGCTATGGTTCCTATTACACTGAACAAGCACCTGTAATTTGCAGCTCTGTTCATTATCTCAAAACAAATATATGTGACGTTTTGAAGAAATCATTTTATGACGCGAATAGTACCAATCAGAAAATATCGTCGAAGTAATGCAATATTATTTGAAAACGAACAGCATCAGATTGGGTGTGATTTATACTGGCGCTGTTACTTAGAGTCAGATCAGAAGCTGAATAAGCTGAATAAGCTCCTGTTCTGACTCTAAGTAAAAAAGCATGAATTAATCTATACTAATAAAAGGCAAAGCCCTCACTGACTGACTGACTGACTGACTGACTGACTGACTGACTGACTGACTCACTCACTCACTCACTCACTCACTCACTCACTCACTCACTCACTCACTCACACTCACTCACTCACTCAATCACTAATTCTCCAACTTCCCGTGTAGGTGAAGGCTGAAATTTGGCAGGCTCCATCCTTACAGCTTACTTACAAAAGTAAGCAGGTTTCATTTTGAAATTCAAAGCGTAACGGTCATAACTGGAACCTCTTTTTTGTCCATATATTGTAATGGACGGGGGCGGAGTCGCGTATTGCGTCATCACGCCTCCTACGTAATCACGTGAAACGCCTTGGGGCCAATCTGGAAGAAGGCAGCGCAGCGCCTTGATTTAAACGATTCCATGTCTTGGTGGGTTTAATACTGTGTAAGCATACATATTAACACATGTGCAATTAAATGTGTGCATTTACAGGGTGATTTCTCAGGCTTAAAAGCTCGCCTTTTATTAAAAAAGTAAATGCAAACTGTTTTCATTCTGAAGGGCACAAACCACGTTGGATTTTGTAATGATAGTTGATTAGTAACGTCTATTAAGGGATACTTACAGAATGATTAGTAATGCCTGTGAATGCGGATGCAAGTAGGAGAATGGGCGTGAACTAAAGAATGAGTAGTAACATGTACAGTAAATGTAGCGCAGTGCCTTGATTTAAACGATTCCATGTCTTGGTGGGTTTAATACTGTGTAAGCATACATATTAACACATGTGCAATTTAACGTGTGCATTTACGGGGTGATTTCTCAGGCTTAAAAGCTCGCCTGTTATTAAAAAAGTAAATGCAAACTGTTTTTATTCTGAAGGGCACAAACCACGTTGGATTTTGTAATGATAGTTGATTAGTAAGGTCTATTAAGGGATACTTACAGAATGATTAGGAATGCCGATGCAAGTAGGAGAATGGGCGTGAACTAAAGAACAAGTAGTAACATGTACAGTAAATGTCTCTAAAGTCTGTCTATTAAAAAGTTATTATATCTTTCAATCCTGTGTATTGATTAAACTACGAACCTAACAAGATCACTACATTGTGTCAGAAGTGGCGGATTGGAAGAGGAATGTGAAGAAGTGGTTCAGCTTTTGAACGAGTCTCGTGTCTGTGAGTAACCCGAAAACGTGGTCAGAAAGCGCTAAGACGTTCTAGCAAAAGAGAAAAAAAATATGGAAGGATTACAGCCCCCACCAAATCTCCAGTTAAAGGGAAATGTAGCTGAAAATTGGAAAAGATTTAAACAGAGATTCAAGTTGTATCTTGCTGCGATTGAAGCAGATAGGAAAAGTGAAAAAATGAACGTCTATGCTTCTACATGTAATTGGCGAAGAGGTGCTAGAGGTGTATAACAATTTTCAGTTTGAAGAAGATGGAGACAATATGAAATTGAACAAAATAGTTGAAAAATTCGAAGCGTATTGCAACCCAAAGCGCAATGTGACGTTTGAGTGGCACAAGTTTTTTACATGTTTCCAGAAAAGCGGCGAAACAATAGACCAGTATGTGACGGAATTCCGTAATAGGAGCTGTTCTAAGAAGAAACCGTCGAGACATCAAAGGACCAATAACCTCTAATCAGAACACTAACACCAGCGAAACAAATATTAACGAGAAAACAAGTATAAATCAGGAAAGAACATCTCAACCCTATGTTGAAGTAATAAAGTTTATCAAAGTAGCATTTGAAATGTATAACATTACTAAGCTTATAAGTACTGCCTTACTTCTCTTTAAGAAAGGAAGATGTAATGATACTTGATTTAAACAATTCCATGTCTTGGTGGTTTTGCGTAGCTTATTGTCAATATCTTTACACCTGTTTTTAAGACTTATTGACTGAAACGGGCTTTCACGAAAAAAGTTAGGGCTTTGCTACAGGATACACCCTCCACAAGTTAAGGAAGTAAAAATAAGGTTATATATTTCTGTTTTATTTAAACCTTTTAAGTTCGTATGCATAGCCCCATTTGGCTGTTTTAGTTTTTTTTTTTCTTTCTTCAGTAATATTTAATCTCCTTAAAGAAAAACAACATATGCATTTTACTTTTTTTGTATCTCTTTAGTAATATTTTAGTGTAAAAGGATAACCAGTATTTAAACCTTTTATGTTACTTTATAAAGTTATTTTACACAATGTTGAAAAATTAATAAGAAAGCTACATATTTTGGCAGCTGCTGCTTTAATTTTCAATGAAATGAAAAAAGCTCTCCAAGAGAAAACCTCAATGAAGAAGAAACAGTTTGCACTATCTAAAAAGGAGAAACCCTCATTTATAAAGGTTTGCTGCAGATGACTTAACTGAAAATAAATGAATAGTTCCTATGTGTATAATACATATTTATCTATTTGACTTATGCCTTTATTCCAGTAACTTGCAACATCTGAGGTACAATTTGTTACATTACTTTTGTTTTTTGCAGCACAGGCAGGTGAAGTGACTTCCTCAGGGTCACACAGTGGTGTCAGTACCAGGATTTGAACTGACAAGCTCCGGGTTTGCTGAAATATTACCGAAAGAAAGAAAAAAAAATGAAAACGCGCAAATGGGGCTATGCATACAAATGTCCATCCATCCATTATCCTACCCGCTATATCCTAAATACAGGAGCCAATCCCTACCAACACAGGGCACAAGGCAGGAAACAAACCCCGGGCAAGGTGCCAGCCCACCGCAGGGCGCACACACCCACACACACCCACACACCAGGGACAATTTAGAATCGCCAATGCACCTAACCTGCATGTCTTTGGACTATGGGAGGAAACCGGAGTACCCGGAGGAAACCCAGACAGACACGGGGATAACATTCAAACTCCACGCAGGGAAGCGAACCCGGGTTTCCTAACTGGCACCTTTCACTGCACCACCATGTCGCCCGCATACAAACTTAAAAGGTTTAAATAAAACAGAAATATATACCTTTATTTTTACTTCCTTAACTTGTGGAAGGTGTATCCTGTAGCAAAGCCCTAAGTTTTTTCATGAAAGCCCCTTTCAGTCAATAAGCCTTAAAAACAGGTGTAAAGCTAAACTTGCAGCACCGCTATTCAATTACACTTGCCTAACGCCTCTCCTAAGGGGACATACTGTGGGATCTGGGCATCAGTCAAAGTACCAATCACAGGCCCGATTAGAAAGCGGGAAGCTGTGATTTATCGTCTCCCTCCCATGTAACAATCACAGCCCGTGTTACAACGCACTATGTATGTATGTGTATATGTATATATGTATATGTGTGTGTTTATGTATGTGTGTATATGTATGTGTATATATATGTTGATATGTGTATATATGTATATATATGTATATATATGTGGATGTGTATATGTATATATATATATATATATATTTATATATATGTATATGTAGATATGTGTATATATCTAGATATGTATATATATGTATATATGTATATGTATATATATGTTTACATAACCTCTTTAACACACTACTTCTCCGCTGTGAAGCGCGGGTATTTTGCTTGTCAACAGAAATAACCGCGATCGACATTTTAAACTTAACGATTTACAGTGAATATCAATTTATAAATTTTATGTCCGTTTGAGGCTACAAAAGAAAAAAAAGCACATCCTCCCCAGCGGGTAATCGAACTCGGGTCTCTACGGCGCGGCAGGGCTGCCGTGCTCCAAGGCAGCAAATCTCAGTGTTACGACACGGAAGGTGTTGTTACAGCCTTGAACCTTTTGTGAAAGTGTTTATTTGATGTTTGGCCATCAGGCTTCACACATTCTATAGTTTATGCCTACATTTTGTAACATTTATTACTAAAATATGACAAAGCTTCTGTTTTAACAATGTGTTTACACATATTACTATAGAAACAGAACACACATGAAATGCGTGTGTTCCAAATGACGATCTATTATTTCCACTCTAAAACTCCAGTTCAGTCACTCCCAGATAATCAAACAAGGCATGAGCTGGGAAAACTTAGTGAAAGTTTTGCAATGGTGGGGGATGGAATAGCCGGCTTTTTGCTGCTTGTCTTAATCGGCACATTTAGAAGACAAAAGAGAGGTGAGAACGGTTTTAAGGTGGGCCAGATCTATGAGTTTTTTCGTAGACTCTGGTAATTCTAGTGCTAATGTACTAATTTCTAATCCTGTCCATCCTCATCACACCCAATGCAGATCTTAGCATCTTTAACTCTGTCACCTCCAGCTCTGTCTCCTGCTTTCTCCACCCATTCCACCCTGCCTGCACTCTCTTTTTCACCTCTCTTCCACAATCCTGATTACTCTGTACTGTTGATCCCAAGCATTTAAACTCATCCACCTTCGCCAACTCTACTCCCTGCATCCTCACTATTCAACTGTCCTCCCTCTCATTTACACACATGTATTCTGTCTTGTTCCTACTGACCTTCATTCCTCTCCTCTCTAGAGCATATCTCCACCTCTCCAGGGTCTCCTCAACCTGCTCCCTACTATCGCTACAGATCACAGTGTCAGAAGCGAACATCATAGTCCACGGGGACTAATCCAGTCTGTCAACCTGTCCATCACCATTGCAGATAAGAAAGGGCTCAGAGCCAATCCCTGATGTAATCCCACCTCCACCTTGAATGCATCTGTCACTCCTACCACAGACCTCACCACATTAACACTTCCCTCATACATATCCTGTACAACTCTTACGTACTTCTCTGCCACTCCCAACTTCTTCATACAATACCACAACTCCTCTTGAGGCACCCTGTCATATGCTTTCTCCAGGTCCACAAAGACACAATGCAAATCCTTCTAGCATTCTCCATACTTCTCCATCAACACCCTCAGAGCAAACATCGCACCTGTGGTGCACTTTCTTGGCATGAAACCATACTGCTGCTCACTAATCGTCACCTCACTTCTTAACCTAGCTTCCACTACTCTTTCCCATAACTTCATGCTGTGGCTCATCAATTTTATCCCGCTGTAGTTACTACAGTCCTGCACATCCCCCTTATTCTTAAATTCAGCACCAGTACACTTCTTCTCCACTCCTCAGGCATCCTCTCATCTCACTTTCCAAGATTCCATTAAACAATCTGGTTAAAAACTCCACTGCCATCTCTCCTCAACACATCCATGCTTCCACAGGTATGTCATCTAGACCAACGGCTTTTCCATTCTTCATCCTCTTCATAGCTGTCCTTACTTCCTCCTTGCTAATCCATTGCACTTCCTGATTCACTATCCAACCTCTTCCTCTTCTCTCTCTCATTCTGTTCATTCATAAGCCTCTCAAAGTACTCTTTCCATCTGCTCAACACACTCTCGTCGCTTTTGAGTACGTTTCCATCTTTATCCTTTATTACCCTAACCTGCTGCACATCTTTTCCAGCTCGGTCCCTCTGTCTAGCCAATCGGTGCAGGTCCTTTTCTCCCTCCGTAGTGTCCAACCTCTCATACAACTCATCATACACTTTTTCTTTAGCCTTCACCTCTCTCTTCACCTTGCGCCTTATCTCCTTGTACTCTTGTCTACTTTCTGCATCTCTCCGACTATCTCGCTTCTTCTTTGCCATCCTCTTCCTCTGTATACTCTCCTGTACTTCTCCATTCCACCACCAGGTTTCCTTTTCCTCCTTCCTCTGTCCAGATGTCACACCAAGCACCCTTCTTGCTGTCACCCTTACTACATCTGCTGTAGTTTCCCAACTGTCTGGTAATTCTTCACTACCACCCAGTGCCTGTCTCACCTTCTCCCTAAACTCAACCTTGCAATCTTCCTTTTTCATCTTCCACCATTTGATCCTTGACTCTGCCCTCACTCGCTTCCTCTTCTTGATCTCCAATGTCATCCTACAGACCACCATCCTATGCTGCTTAACCACACTTTCCCCTGCCACTACTTTGCAGTCTTCAATCTCCTTCAGATTGACTCTTCTGCATAGGATGTAATCTACCTGTGTGCATCTTCCTCCACTCTTGTATGTCACCCTATGTTCCTCCCTCTTCTTAAAATATGTATTCACCACAGTATATGTGTACCAAATTTCACGTCAATAGGTAAAACGGTTTACAAGCTACAGGTGATTTAAAATCCTTTACAGATAAACAGACAGCTTCGGTACCATATTATATAAGAAGATAATTTGAAAATAACAGTTGAGCAGAGAGATTTAGTTTTAAAATACTATTATAGGATTTTCTGAATAAAATTTCAGATGTAGGAATCACCTTCTTTCCCTTGTCCTGTAATTCTCATATGATGTGACCGGCAATTTACAGCCCACTGTCAGTATTGTTGTATTTCTCTGTCTCTCACTCTTTTGATCTAAAACTCTGTTCCGAGTAAGAGAAGCATTACATGTTCCAAAACAGAATACCTTAGTTTCTGTTTACCCAGATTGTATGGAAAAGCTTATATTATTTAGAAACCTTACCCAACACAAGCTTTTAATTGCCTTTACTGCAGCAGCACTTTGGCTGAACTATGAATGAAGTGTTCTATGTAATCAAGAGCAGTTGTAATAATCTATACTTTAGTCTGATCTTCTTTCGTTCATGTGCAGAAGCTCTGATAATTGTTTCAATAATCAAATCAGATGGGTGAGGTGGAGTGGCCTTTCTTGTCTAACCACCATGTCTTGACTTGACTTATGGGTCTTTGTACTTAGCATAGAATAAATGGGAAGCACTAGGCTCTTTTCAGGCAGAACCCAACCCAACATAACAAGGTGATCCAGTAATTTTTCTTTGGTTGTTTGCTTTCATTCGTAATAGGCCAAAATAAATAAATGTACATAATACGAATGAGACCACCAATTTCAAAGTATTTTTTTCTGTCTTGTGTAAAGCAAGTTAGGAATTTTAGATTAATAAGCAGCACTGGCTGAAATGGTGTGTTTGTTGATCGCATTTAATTATTGCACAATATGCTTAAATGAAAAAGACACATTCAAGATGATAATGCTCCTCAGTGTTGTGTTTTTGCTGAGTTTGTTTTTTATATAAAATTCACCTTAATTAATTTAATGTTATGTTAAAAATGCTTCCTCTGACTTTAACACTCTTAATTTAAAAATTCTTTAATTTGAATAACTCTTTTGTTAGTTCTTTTGAAATAGTAGGATATACAGACACATTTTGTCCTGATTTACCCCTCTGCTCCAGAGTTTTAAAATGGCAAATCAAACAATTCTGACGTGATTAAAGTACACATTGCAGACTTTAATTTAGGGTATTTCCATATATTATGGTCACACCATGTAGAAATTACAGGACTTTTTCACATGGTTCCCCCATTTCCATAATGTTTGGAACAGTTGGCGTCACAGGTTTTTTTGATTACACAGGTTTGTTTCATTGCTTCATTAGTGCAGCCATAAGTTACCTAGGCTTGCTTCTACCTACAGACTACTTTGGGAGAGTCTGTAATTGCCATTGTTCAACATGAGGACAAGAACTGTGCCAATGAAAGTAAAAAAAAAACATTTTGCGGCTGAAAAACCCGAGTAAAACCATTGGAGACATTGGTAAAACATTAGGATTACCTAAATCAACTGTCTGTAATGTCATTAAGAAAAAAGAATGTACTGGTGATCTCAGTAATCACAAAGGGACTGGTAGGCCAAGGAAGACCTCCACTCCTGATGAAAGAAGAATCCTCACTATGGTAAAGAAAAAACCCCAAACACCTGTCTGACAGATCAAAAACAGTCTTCAGGTGGAAGATGTGTATGTGTCAGAGACTACTATCTGCAGAACACTTCATGAACAGAACAGAAATACTGAGGCCACACTGCAAGATGCAAACTACTAGTTAACCAAAAATACAGGATGGCCAGACCAAGGTTATTATAGTTTTGCCTTTTTATATTAGGTTTTTATTTCTATATTTTTTCTGACCTTACTTGGAAATTCAGTTTAGTTTTAGTTTTCCTTCATCTTATATTTTTAGTTTTAGTTTAGTTTTATTTTACAAAGATAATTCTATTTTATTTTTATATATATATTAGTTTTAGTAATTATGGTACAGTTAAAGAGCTACTATTGAGTTTAGTTTTTGTGTCACAATGAGACAGAACTGTACACTTAGCGGGTTTGGATATAATATGAATTTAATGTTAGTGGAAGCTTGCTACACTACACAACACACTTTACTATTTGGTTTTGTTTTTGTCTGGTAAAATATTGTCTATGTAATTTGTGCTGAACAAATCTGCGCTGACTGTTGCCACTTTTTTTCTTTTCCTTTTATTGCCCAGAATGAGCAAATTTGTAATGAATTTTAGGTGAATTTTAAGGTGTGAGGGTTTTTTACTCTAAATGTTTACAACACACAACATCTCCTGCTCCAACGACAATGTGCTTATAATGAATGCCTTCAATATTTCATTCAAAAATCTCAAACATTGGGCTTTGTTATTTTCTACCAGCCATCTCTGATTGATCTCTGATTCCATCTCAGGCACAAACAATTTATAGACAGAATTTTGCACCTGCAGGGCTGGAAAGATATAAAAAATATAAGAAAAGAGAATCTACTGTGTTTTGACTGGTGTGACCTTGAAAATCATAGGGGTTAAGGAAGAACAAGGGTCTTAGGCTTGAATCAGTGTGCAGACCCCACCTAGCTGTATTGAGGGAAACAAAGAAAAACAAGCATGTAGTTAGGGGCAGTGAGACATGAATAGCCCATCATAAGAACAGTAAACCCATATTGAACAGAGCAAGAGCAGGTAATAAGAGTATGGACAGGCACTAAACAACAGAAACAGTTTATGCATTATCTAAACCTGTTCATCCATAGCTGGATCGCAGGAACCTGGGGCCTACCCCAGCAGGTTTGGATGTAAGGCAGGAAAAATCCCTGGTATGCAATATGTATGGTATGGCGGATGTTAAGAGCAAAAAGAATATGATATTTCAACTATCTGATTTGAGAGGGAGAGAAACATTGAAAAATGTTTTGAAGCATAATTCTGCTACTGGATTATTTTCACAATATCAGGTATTTTGAGCTGTGAATATGAACTAAAAAAGATAAATTAATAAATATACAATAAATACAAAAACAAATTAGTATGTTTAGCTTTTCACCACTTGGCAGACTCTCTTCCTCCACCTACCAGTAGTTCAGGAGAGATATTGCCAACTCAGGAATTTTACAAGGTTTGTATCGCATTGCTGTTAAACGACGTTTTTAAAGGAGCAATATGCTGATCTTGTATGATGACCTTGTCAGTCTCTCGATCGGTACCGTTTTATTTTCAAAAATCGGGAGCGGCCTTCCCTCGACTTTCTCGTGTACTCAGATATGGGGATGGATATTTGAGGAGTAAACCGCATGACAATGATTTTATTATGTACATTAAAGAACCATCAACAATAAATCAAATTAATAATATATTGAACAATTATTATAAAAGTAAAGTTGAATAAATCGGACTCTGCAGCTGCATGAATAAAATAAAAATTGAGTATGTGTTCAGGTAAAGTACCACTTCCGGTTAATGGATTTGGCCCAAAACTTAATACAGATCTACAATTCTGATGTAACAACCACATGCCAAATTTCATCCGTCTATTTGCGTTTTTGAGATATTGTGTTTATACACACACATAGACACAGAGACATAATTCCAAAAAATGGTATTTTCTGACTCGGGGAGGTCTAAAACGTCAAGATTCATCAAAATGTTGAAGTCGATTTTTTTTTTCATGATTAGTATACTTTCTCTATACTTTGTATATTGTACTTCGAGTGCGAAGTGGCAGTTGAATTACTGTCAACAAAAAGCAGGCAGGGCGGCACGGTGGCGCAGTGGGTAGCGCTGCTGCCTCGCAGTTGGGAGACCTGGGGATCTGGGTTCGATTCCCGGGTCCTCCCTGCGTGGAGTTTGCATGTTCTCCCCGTGTCTGCGTGGATTTCCTCCGGGCGCTCCGGTTTCCTCCCACATTCCAAAGACATGCAGGTTAGGTAGATTTGCGATTCTAAATTGGCCCTAGTGTGTGCATGGTGTGTGGGTGTGTTTGTGTGTGTCCTGCGGTGGGTTGGCACCCTGCCCGGGATTGGTTCCTGCCTTGTGCCCTGTGTTGGCTGGGATTGGCTCCAGCAGACCCCCGTGACCCTGTGTTCGGATTCAGCGGGTTGGAAAATGGATGGATGGATGGATGGAAAAAGCAGGCACCTGAGAAATAAACTGAAACGTAACTCACTCATGATTTTTCTGTCCATACGGTAAAGTTTTTGTTGAGCAGCATAGTCCGATTTCAGGCGTTTAAATTACATCTTGATATTCAACAAGTGCAGAGAAAGGCAGCATGTAAATCGCTTTCTATTGCACCGGCTTTACACACTTAGTCAGCTCGCTCTGTCACCGCAAATGATGTGTGAACACCCGCCATCATCACCAGCCACCGATCACTGGATGACTACATGCGGGCGGCTCGTGGGGTCTGTGTACTTTTTGGTATTTGAAATTTCATTTTAGAAGCAAAAATGAAAAAACGAAAATGAAAGGAATTTTCAGATTTTGATTATTTTATTTCAATTAGTCTTTTCAGCTACTTTAATAGTTTCGTTTAGTTTTAGTTTTTCATTTCAGTTTTGTTAATTATTTTATTTCAGTTTACGAAAATGTTTTTTTAATAATAGATTCAGTTTTGATTTTAGTTTTCGTTAACTATAATAACCTTGGGCCAGACTTCAGTTTACGAAAAAGTACTTAAAGAGCCTGCAGGATTCTGGTAACAGGTCTTGTGGACAGACAAGACAAAGATTAACCTGTATTACAGTGATGGCAAAGGCAAAGTGTGAAGATGAAAAAGAACTGCTCATGATCCAAAGTATACCACCTCATCTGTTAAACATGGTGGTGGGGGTGTTATGGCTTAGGCATGTATGGACACCACAGATACTGTCACATTTACCTTCATTGATGATGTAACTGCAGACAGCAGTTGCACAATGAACTCTAAGGTGTATAGAAACATCTTATCAGCACAAGAGTCAGAAAATACCTCTAGTACTAGAGTGTTGTACCGTGTTAGCCATTATGGATGTAGTGAGAAGTAAGTAAATACCTCCAAACTCATTGGACAGTTCTTCATCCAATAACAAGATAATAATCCCAAACATACTGCTAAGGTGACACAGGAGTGTTTCATAGCTAAAAAATGCTTAAAGGGTAGTCACCTTACTTAAATCCAATTGAGCATGGCTTCCATATGCTTAAGAGAAAACTTAAGGGAACAAGCCCCTGAAACAAGCAAGAGCTAAAAATGGCTACATTAGACACTTACTTTTGAAGCTGAAAAGCCAAGAGCTTCAAAGTCATCTGAAGCAATTTTGATAATCTCTGCAAGAGAAATGTAATTTCAGGGTTGACTTAAAGAGCACAGACACCCTCTCAAAGCAATTTAATGGATAGCCATAGAATGTGAAGTAAATGTAATACTTGCATATTCTGTACATTTAAAAAAAAAAAAACAGTAAATTCAAATCAGAAGTGGCAGAAGATTAAGCACCTCATAAATATCATGGTATTTATACATTTTTTATTTTAAAAAGACATAAAACTGAAGTCTATGAATCAAAGATGCTTGCTTGTACCTGTTCTCTGCCCATCATTTTTATTAATTTATTTTCGCATAAGACATCTTATTGATGAAAAGATCATAAGTGAGAGTATTATTAGTGGCCTTTCTTGATTTGAGAAGTAGACCGACAAATCTTTGTAATTGTCCTCTCCTCTCATGGGCTCTAAGATGATTGTGAAGGCCAAGGTGTGAGCAAAACTTTCTCAGGCATTTAGGGCACTGGATTGTGACTGTATCCACTGTGACATCTGCAAATCCAGCAAGATGTGCTTATCTCCTTTGTCTCTACTGTTCCTCAAGTTATGTTCTCTTTACCTTGAGGGTTTTCTGCCTGTGCTCCAAGATTCTGCTCCAGTACGTCCAGTCCCTGACTAGGTCCCTGGGATGGATATCACGTGCAACAAGATTTGCTTTCAGATGTTCTTTGTACGTTTTCATAAGTCTTCCTCATAGTCTACTTCCCCCTGGCAGTTCAGAGAAGAGCAAAAGTTTTGGAAGTTGCATATTAAACATTCTGATAACATGACCAACCCTCTGTAACTGGTACTGAACAATTGTGATCTCAGTATTGGGAATGCTTTTTTACCATAGAATCTTGCCGTTAGTAACCCTATCCTCTCACTTTATCTCAAGGATAGAGCAGAGCTTGCTCTGATGAAATTTCTCCAATACCCTGAGGTGCTACTTTTAGGGAGTCCAGGTACCACCCCACGGTAAACCACATCTGTAATGCATGAGTTCTGAAGTCTTAATTAATTTCCTGAAAGCATAGTGGTCGGCAAATATCCGGGTTGTGAACTTTTCGTTAATGGTACCGGCTGATGAAAGATGCCAGAAAGGAAAGGTAAGTATAAGACTTGCACCAAGGGTGTAACCTGGATTATGATGGGGTGCACGTGAGCTTCTTCAAATGGCACAGGCTGGAAGAGGATTATAGTCTTGGACATTTTCGCTTCGAGACCATGCATAGTGTAGATCTGATACACAGGCATCTGTTGCCTCCTGAAGATGAGCCCTTGAATGACCAGCAACCAGGGGTGTTGTTAGCTTTATTACTTATTAGAGGAAACTAGCAGGAGTACCCGGCGTTGCCTGGGAATCTATAACTGGTGAATTTCCCAAATGAAAGAAACAACATAGAAATAGAACAAACGGTTTTCTTATTCACATTTTATTGTAAGTTCATCCACTTTGGATTGTGTCTGCTGTGGCGTTTGAGACTCCCTTTAAATAGACTTTTCTCTGGTATCTGAAGTGGACCGTGGAATTGTATGTCTTTTTTTCGGTGGCATGGGTATATTCGTGTAAAGCAGGAGAATTATAATGTGTTACATGGTATTACGTATGGAATACGCACCACAGTGAGATGAATTTACTTTATTTACACTACGTTGGAAAGCGAACAAATCATAGACATATATAGATAGACACCACATTCACTGTGTTGCCCAGTCGACACGATACGTCAGTGCGTCTGCCCTTTTGCGAGTAGTAAAAGTGCCATTTAAACTAATACACGTAGATGTGGAAACCGGGTTTTCTGATGAAAAAACAATAATGTTTAAAACAGTATCGTTTACATACAACAGATTTTGGCGAATCGTTTAAATGTAATTATGTATATCCATTTATACACTAATAAAGGCAATTATTAAATAATACTACTACTAATATTAATAATAATAATTATTATTATTATTAAATAATTCCTCCCATATAAGTAACATTTTGCGGACTGCCTTCTTCCATCTCCGAAACATTTCTAGACTTCGTCCTCTTCTTACGCAACACAGTACTGAAGTATTGATTAATGCCCAAGTCACCTCACGTATAGATTACTGTAATGCTATTCTATCTGGCATCCCACAAAAACTTATCCATCGCTTACAACTTCTTCAAAATTCTGCTGCCAGGATAATAACCTTCTGTTCTAAATCCACTAAACATATTACACCGATTCTCTCTCAGCTTCACTGGCTCCCTGTTAACTACAGAATACAATGCAAAATACCACTCTTAACATTTAAAGCTCTCCACAACCTCACTGATCTCCTACAGACTGACACCTCTCTCGCTCACTCAGATCCTCATCTGCAGCTCTACTTTCTGTACCACAACCAACCGAACTTACTGTTATCTGCTCGAACCAACACCGACTTACTATACTTGGTTCGTCCAGCGGCGTCACTGTAGCATTCGAACATTCTTAGCCAATCATGCAATACTGCATCTGCGTTGGCCACGTTAAGTTCTAACTACAGAGGCAGAGTCCCATTGCATGGTTCTAACTTGTATTGACTTGAGGTATTGACGCAAACACCATACATCCACGGTTTTCAAACTTTTTTGAAAAAGTACCACTCCGCGAGGACCAGTAAACTGAAGTACCACTGTCAATGAATCATTAATTTACGCCCGTGTTGTTTTGAAGAAAAACTCACTATAATCACTATAATGACTATAATTATGACGTTAAAGGGATATTAAACTAATTAAGGAAATGGGTGCCCGCGCTAGTAAAAGCTGGCTTGGAGTCTTCCACGCATTTACAGTAGTATACTTATACTATATATGATTATATGCAACATATTGGCATCCTAGCAACATCGATTCGTGGAAAATAAAGGACCACACGAGTACCACTTGGCATGACTTGAAGTACCACCAGTGGTACATGTACCACAGTTTGAAAACCGTAGCCATACATCGTCATACATACGGGGTATTGACGCGAACACCATACATACAGATACTATCAAATTATATATAAGGGTTACACCACTGCCAACAACTACATTATTATCAGCATACTGCATTTCAGTGACTAACCCCACAGAAGTGTTTTTCTTCACCAGTACGTGGACACTGTTGAAAAGACTGCCATCCGTTTCAGTTCACAAGGAGAGGGGAGAAATGTTTTCCTTGGACTCCCAGTAATGGACCACTGCCAGACAGAAAGAAAATAAAATAGGAATGAGGACATAGACTCGTTTGACACCTGTCCCAACTGGAAAAGTAGAGAATAGTCTTCCCTTTAACAGGACTTAGCCTTTCATGCCTTTGTTTAATGCTTGAATAATTCCAATCAGTTTTGTTGAAGCACCAGATTTGCAGAGGATCTTCCAAACAATCTTGCCATAAATCCTGTTAAAAGCCTTTACTAGGGTCAAAGAAGATCAAGAGAAATGTTAGTTGTGCAGTTTTGATATCCCCTGGATCTGATGGGTGATAAGGATCATGTTGTGTGTGTCCCAAGCCAGCCAGAAGCTGTACTGTGACTATGGGAATGATTCCTCACTAACTGGTGCTCAACAGTTTAAGATTATTCAGTCAAACATTGTCCCAACTATTGAAAGTAGGTATATTTCCCTACAGTTTCCAAAGAGAGAGCAGTCACCTTTCTTAAAGATGGTGTTATTGATAGCATCCTTGAATAAGGTGATGCATCTGTGATGCAAGCTCTCATCCACCTGCCTCAGTGTATTATCAAGACCCAGTGGCCTGGCATGTGCAAAATTTTTTTCATGCGAGCAACAAGTTCTAAAAAACAACAATTTTTGAGCACTAGTATTAGCACTAAATTTCTGTATATTGCACAAAAAAATCACACATATGAATATTTACTATAGCACATTACTAATGCTAAGTTATGAAAAATTACCTAAACTGGTGTAACAAAGTTGTTTTTTTTTATAAAACGTTTATTTCTGTCCACAGCTTTGGTTCTTCAAATTATGCCATCTAAACTACTGACCTGCAGGAAATTATATAAATAGTATTTGGCAAAGTCTCAATATCACTCATCAAGAGAATCTCTTTCCAACCATAATTTATACTCAGATCTTCTCAATGTGGCACATGATGTTGCTCTGATAAGTGTGACATGTACTGGTGCAAAAGAGCAGCTACACGTTTTCATTTGCCCTGCATGATTGATCTCCTGCCTGAGGCAGTTGATTCAGTTTAATTGTGAACCCGTGACATGGTCATGGGTGCCTAAGACTCAGTGATATGATTGGAGAGCGAAGGCTAGCCCATCTGCTCCAATCCAACAGAAGAGCTGCTGTCAAACTTAATACTGGCCATGAGAGAAAAGTGTCACACAGTGCTTCACAGCTTGCTGTGTATGGGGATGTGTTGCTGCAGACCAGTCAGACCATTGCTGATCCCTGTCCACTGCTGAAAGCTCCTTACAATCGGTATGTGAATGTCAGAACTGGACCATGGAGCAATGGAAGTAGTGGCCTGGCATGGTGAATTACATCATATTTTACATGTATGTGCATCATTTACCTGGAGAAGAGACTGAAGCAGGTTGCACTATGGGAGGAAGGCAAACTGGCCATTTCATTATGTTGCCCTGGGCAATGATCTTTTGGGAAACCTTGAGTCCTGGCATTCATGTGGATGTTATTTTGACACATATCACCTTCCTAAAGATTGTTGCAGAATGTGTACACCCCATCATTGCAAACGTATTCCTTGGTGGCACTGGCCTTTTTCAAAAGAATAATCCACCCAGCCATACTGCAAAAATCTTCAGGAGTGGTTTAAGGAAAATAACAAAGACTTCAAGGTGTTGACTTAGCCTCCAATTTCTCCAGATCTCAATCTGATCAAACATCTTTGGAATGTGCTAGATAAACAAGTCTGATCCATGGAGGTCCCAAACTCACAACTTGTAGGACTTAAAGGATCTGCTGGTGACATATCAGTGTCAGATACCCCATGAAGCCTTCAGAAGTCTTTGGAGTCCATGCCTTGATGGGTCAGAGCTGTTATGACAGCATGAGGGGGACCTACATAATATTAGGCAGGTGGTTTAATGTTGTGGCTGAGTGAAGTGTATGCTATGATAGTGAGAGAAATAGCTTCGACATGACCAATACTGACCTTTATACTTTAAATCTTTAGGGTCCTTTTTTCAGCATCATTCTGTGCTTCATTGATAGCTCTTCAATGCAATGCAGGAAACATGTATGTATGTTCCACCTCATTATTTATTCTGCCCTGATCATATATTTGGAGAGACTGAGAAGGTATCTAGAACCTAGTGATCATTATTTGAATTACTACAAACATAAAAATTACTAAATTACTTACACATCAAGACAAAAAACTCCAGCACAGCTATGAATTTTACACAGACAAAGGCTTCCATCTTGTGAAACAGAGAACAGAAGAAGGTTGGTACACTAGATGGCCTCCCCATGATGGCCTCCCCATTTATTATTTGTCAGGCTAAAAGATACATCTTTCTATATAAACACTAGCTGTGTAAGCCCATAGCTTGTGAATCCTCAGAGGTGGAACCCTTACCCCCAACTCCACCTCTCACTTCCGGGCTGGACAGACACACACACTTTCACTCGTAGACGTTTATATACAAGACAATGGGCAGGTTGATGTGCCTTGTGCGCAGTCTGATTATAACTGACAGCCATCTTGGTTTCCATTCTTTTTTTATAGTATTGCCTGCAGAAGGGCCAGAGATAAAGGCAGCCTAATGGATGGTCTGTTTTTCCAGTTCTTCCTAACTATCTGAAGAAGGGGCCTGAGTTGCCTTGAAAGCTTGCATATTGTAATCTTTTTTGTTAGCCAATAAAAGGTGTCATTTTGCTTGATTTTTCACTACATTCATAATGGCTAACATGGTACAACACCCTAGTACTACCCCTATTTCTAACAATTTCTAGTATGCTTTTGAGTAAGGCTTATGCACACAGGGTGTAAGATGGACAATTTGAGTTATCAAGACATGAACATGACAGGTGAGGCAGTGTTCCTTCTGGTATCTGAATAAGCTGATTGTCTCTTACTTTGACTTCAGATATGTTATGATCTCTCGAGAGGAGAATGAGCAGAATCTGATGGCCTTCCAGCATGAAGAACAGATTTACTTTCAGGCATGCCGGGACATCCAGCCAGGAGAGCATTTACGTGTGTGGTATAGTGCGGAATACATGAGCCGTTTGCACAGTATGTCTCAGGAGAGCATTGACCGTAACCTGGCCACAGGTGAGTGCCATTCTGTTTGATTTTTCATTTTGCAACAAAATTACAACTTTCAACACGAGGCTTTTATGAGTCTGTTAGTGTCAATCTACTCTGGCATTTGGGTAGTCTGGTAGGTGGTTCATTCATCTGTGTGAAACAGGAATCACGTGCCAGATATCATTTGAGAATGGATGAATCATAGATTGTGCTCTTGAAGATGTTAAACCTTTTGGGTTGTGTATTTATATGATGGATATGGTTATGGGAGCTATGTATTCCGTTTTTTTCCACTAAAACCTTCACAAACCTGTACAACAATTTGTTGTCTACTATACCTCTAGAGAAGATGCACATACTGTATGTAATCAACAGGGCTTGTTACATCCTGCTGGAATCAATGGGAAAGCATTAGTAACTTTCAGGTGGACAGTCCTTCAGTTGCCATATCGTGCAGAAAGGTTTATCTTTTCACCGGTATGATAGGATTGTGCCTCCAGTTTAAACAAGGATGTGTTTCAGTCTACCTGAAATTTTGACTGCATTAGAGTATTTCTTCACTCCAGTGACCTTCAAGTTGAATATTTGCATCACTTTAAATGGACAGGAATAGGCTGATTTATCATGGAATAGAATGTGCATTGATTGCCATTTTTCTAGTGCAGCTGAACGTAATAGTTTACCATTCATGACTGGCAATTCCACTGAGACCATTGCTTCTATTTTAGCCTATTGCGGCTTATTCAAAGAATTTTTTTAAATTAAGTAATTAAATTCACTTTAATGGTAGACATAACATGTTGTGTGACTTAAGACTCTCAGACCTGTCTGTGAACTTAATTTTCTGAGGTGGTTTAATCAGTGCTCCTTGTTTTGAAATGCATCATTGTAGAGCCTCTTGAATTGTGTGGAAGGAACAAGCTTCACTCCCAAGTTAGCAGGTGAATTGGGAAACAATTTGATTCATCATTTTTTAACAGGTAGAGTAAGATAATAAAATGTAATCTATTTCAGGCAATCCTAACTTTGCCCTTTTATAACTGTGATATGCATTATACTAAGATTGAAAGTTTTCACCTAATTTAATAAAGTATAAAAACTAAGCTATATGACAGAAATAGCAGTATTCCACTGTATATAAAACAACAAGCATTTTGTTAGGAATTTGTACCAAAGGAGCAGTATGTTCTTAAATAGTCTAAACAGAACATATTATCTTCAAGTTCACAGAGTGTTGGAATAACAGTTGAAATCAATGAATGTAAATGCACAAATTAGCAAGCCAAAGTTCTCATTCTGCAGGAAAGTGACTTGACATCTGACTGAAGCTGCTAGTGACATGTAGTCTAATCCACAAGAGATCAGCATAGTGAAAACCCATTTTAAAGTATTTTAAAACCTGCTTCCACCACAGCCACTTGCATAACTTTACAACTGTGCTACATGTTTCTAAAAATATCTGAAAATGATCTCTTTGAGTTGTGTTCAGAGAGGTTCTGTGTAGTATAAAAGGATAATCTTGAGTTTCAATTTAAGAAGAGATGAATAGCAGAGCAAAGACACAGTTTCAAACTTTTCTATACTGATCACAAAGTAACTTTCCATAAATTATCTTGGAACCACACTGTAGCTACAGTGCAATCTAATCTAGACCCAGAGACACTTTCATCTTTTCAGATTTTGAGATTTTTTGTTTGTTTGTTTCAAATTTCAGTTATTTTTCCCCTTTTCTCAAGCCACATTTACTGTATATTCTACACTGTTATCATCTGTCCAGTAGTGCTAAACAGAAAATGATCAGATGTTTTTTAGACATTAGCAGTGACTCATATATTGCCAAACCATTGTAACTTTAGTATGAACTCAGTCAAAATGGCAATCTAGAGACCCCAATCGTTCTGCTTCAGTAAAATTTCTCTTTGGTCATTTATTGGAAAGATGACATTGAAGTATCTGATCAGGAAAACTTAAACTTAGTCATTCTTTCCTCCTACAGGCAGGTGTCCAATTAAGATTCTAGGATCTTCAAACTCCAGACATCACTGAAAAACTGGCCCATATTGGCTTTAAACATGAATCCAGGAAGTATTTTATTTGCTTTTTAATCCTTCGTTGTCTTTATTTTTATAGTCCACTTTGAATCATCATACTAAACTTTGGCATTCATTTCTCTTTATAATATTACTTCCATGTCAGCACAGCCTTTGGAAATCACCAACTACAGTCTTTGCAGAAGCATCTTCTACAGGGATGTGCAGTGTTCTGTCACTCATCCCTTTGAGCCTGGAAGCTGTTCACATATTTGGAGAATGTTGCAACATTCCGATGCTTGTGCAACAGCACATGGATTTTAATGTTTGCCCCTTTCCATTTCAGGGAGATTGATTGCTGGAAAGGTAGAAGACCTCCCTGAACATCAGGAAGAGTCCAAGGGAACTGTCTTGCCAACCCTTAGAACAACAAGACTGTCCAGTAAGCGGGCAAGTGAAGATGGAGATACACAGCAGGCAAAGAAAAAGAAGATTGACCTAATTTTCAAAGATGTTTTGGAAGCCTCTTTGGAAGCCTCAAGGCCTCAGCTAAGGGGCAGAGTGCCTCCTAGGATTAACAGTGTCTTTGATAAGCCCAGTATCAGTTCAGCAATAAGCAGAGCAGACCTAAACTCTGAAAATTCCAATAAGGTATCTGGCTTTGCCATGAAAGGTGACATTATCCAGGCTGAAATTGGACTTGACTTGAGCTGTGTCAAGGTAGAAAATCAGGAGGATGATCTTGGGACATCTTGTGAAGAATTTTTGGAGGAGAGTCCTTCCACATCATTTTGCCCTAATTGTGTGAAACTGAAGAAGAAAATTAGACAGCTGCAAGCTGAGCTGGATAGACTACGGTCAGGACAGCAGCCCGAACCATTGAACTTGCCCTCTCTTCCTGAGCCATCCCAGCTTGATGACATGCGAGGTAGGTCCAGTGATGACCAGAAGGGCAAGTTTTGTAATCCTGCAGAATTCACCTTAGTGATCCTGGAAAAAATTACTTTTCACTGGCTTCATCTGTCTCATTCACATGGGTTTGGTACATGATCAATCAAAAACATTTTAGAGATGAAAGCAGTGTGCATTACTGATAAATAAACAAAGCAACTCTCATTTGATCAAATCTAGGTAGTTATGATTAGATTTTTTTTGCAACCCTTCAAAACAAAATATGAAAGTCTTTTCATTTGTACACTGAGAGACATGTATTGAGGTCTTCTCAATAGTTGCATTTACACACCAAATATTGACCTGGATCAAATGACATAGACAGAATTTGATGCCAAAAGGACAGTGGTGTGTAAACATGCATAATCTAGATCTAACATTCCTTTGAAATATAACACATATGTGTAAGTAGATGCAGTAACATTTAGTTTGTAATTGTTAATGCTCTCCTGAATCACACCTCAATGGGGTCTTGCATACTCTCAGTACATCTTTGTTTTCATGCCCTTCAGGTTAATGGATCCTACCGTTAACATATGTCTTATATTTGAAATTACATATATAAATATCTGACAGTAGTTCTAATCAAATAATTCATATGTGATTCAAGTGCACATTGCAGACTTTCATTTACGGGGATTTGCAAATATTTCAGTCACACTATGGCAAAATTACATTTTTTTATACATAGTTCCCCCATCTCAGGGCACCATAATGTTAATGTCAATGGCTGGTCTATTAAAGTAGTCATATTCTGTAAATTTTGTGCTCTTCCCTTGCACATCATATTATTATATTATTATCAAACATCATATTATTAGTTGGTGGTGAACTGAAACTTGCTATCTGCTGACAGATGAACCTAATTCTTTGATTGCAGCTGGGGCAATCTTCTGGAGGGATTTGGTGTACTCCCAACGCCACTTTACAGTCCATCCCCACAAGATCCAATTCTTAGAGGGTATTATTATCCCAAAACAACAGTTCAGACCTGGGGCAACTTCCTTTGCTGCTAACATTTCTCTCTATTATAAAAAAAATCCTGTGGGAGGGATTGACTAGGAGATGATACGTGATCTTCACGTTAAGATCACGGAAGACAAATAAAAGAACCCCGAGACGAAAGAGAATGGCCTCTGAGCGTCTCGCGGGGATCTAGAACATGAGATTCTTGCAAGACACGCCCTACTTACAAGCAATATCGGAGCGCGGCCAGCAAAAAAAATCAGTAGTGGAAAGGCACGCAGCACACACAGATACAGGGGTCTCAGTGCATATAAAGTGTATAAAGGACAAAACGTTATAAATGAAACATCGACGACTAAAAGATTGCATTAGCGCAGACAAAAGGAAATTAATCATCAGCACCAGGTGTAATTGAAAAAATAGCAGGACAAAGCGAGGTCAGAAATAAAAGGCAAAGAGCAGAAAACAAAGTCTTTTCACATTTGCATCATTCAATGCACTAAACATAGATTTACACAATAATGGAACATGTGCTATGAGAATCTGTGGTCCCGCAACAGTTAAAGCAACGACAAGTTTAATTTCAAAGAAAACAAAATTCGGTCAGGTGTATATTTATGATCACGGAGAAGCAATCACAAAGCGAGCAGCAGAGAGGACAGCGGCTGTACAGGCTTTAAAATGATCGAAAGTCAGCATGACAGCAGCTGCCAACCCCCTTCACAACACGAGTAGCGTTATACGTCTTGCAAGAAAGAGATTTAACCATGCCCCGGGCCGGAAATAAAGGACAATTATTGTTTTTGCTCCTGAGGGCACGCGAGACAAGGCAGTGAGCCATCATTTAAAACAAGTCCACAGACATCTAACCTAGCAGTTGTTGGATTGCTTTTGGCAGACAAGCATCATGTGCTCCCAGCTCCTAAAACAATGACATGCGACAAGCAGAACAGGCAGCTCACAAGCAGCAAAAAGACAGCAGATGATCTGGTGGCATATCCTTAGCGTGCATTCAGCATCTCCCCCCCCCCCCCCCCGCCACATACCCCCCCCCCCTTCACAACGTGAGCAGCATTATAAGTCTGGCGAGAAAGAGATGTAACCAAGCACAGGGCCGAAAATAAAGGACAAGTATTGTTTTTACAAAAGTTTTTAAAGTGAAAGTGGAAATAATAATTTAAATTGTATTTAAATTGTATATCCGGTAAACCAAACACAGGGGTGGGTGAGCGAAGCGAACAGGGGGCGGAGCCCCCTAGTAAATAAAAAAGATTAACTTTATAAACCTGAACTGTGAGTGGATTAACAGTGACTCTTAATTTAATTTTAATTTTTTTTTCTTTTATTTAAATTATTAAAAACATGTAACATTCCATACATTCAAGTCAAACTTAAAAAAACTAAATTCAATTCAACCCCTACACACAAGAAAGAGAAGAAGGCCAACAGCCAGAGTAATTGAGAGTAGTAAAGAAAGAAAGCAGTCTTTCTCCACAATATAAGTGCTTATTCTAAAATATTATTGATTAGAACCTGCCAGGTTTTTAAAACGTTTTGCGAAAATCCTCTAAGACAGAATTAGATTTTTTCTTCTTTCAGTGGTAGCGCTGCTGCCTCGCAGTTAGGAGACCTGGGTTCGCTTCCCAGGTCCTCCCTGTGTGGAGTTTGCATGTTCTCCCCGTGTCTGCGTGGGTTTCCTCCGGGGCGCTCCGGTTTCCTCCCACAGTCCAAAGACATGCAGGTTAGGTGGATTGGCGATTCTAAATTGGCCCTAGTGTGTGCTTGGTGTGTGTGTGTGTGTTTGTGTGTGTCCTGTGGTGGGTTGGCACCCTGCCCAGGATTGGTTCCTGCCTTGTGCCCCATTTTGGCTGGGATTGCCTCCAGCAGACCCCCATGACACTGTGTTCGGATTCAGCGGGTTGGAAAATGGATGGATGGATATACTGTAACATCAGTTACCCATTGACTTAAAAGAGGTGGGTTAGGATTCCTACATTTAAGCAAGAGAAGTCTACATGCTAATAGTGAAGTAAAGGCAATTACAGTTTGTTTGTCCTTCTTCACTTTAAGTCCATCTGGGAGTACACCAAACAAGGCTATTTATGGATTAGGGGAAGATTGTGACACCAAGGCTGTCTGAAAGGCATTTTGTCCAGATTGATGTTAATTTGGTACATGCCCAAAACATGTGGCATGGTGGAGCAAGAGCTTGATTGCAACATTTGCAGGTTGAATCTTACCCTGGAAACATTTTGGACAATTTTAAATGAGTTGATGTGCTCGATAAAAGATTTTAGGTTGAATAACTGAATGTTTTGCACATATGGAGCTAGAGTGAATTCTGTGCATGGCTGATGTTCACTCCTTTTCTGAAATGTTGAGTAAGAGATCCTTTTCCCACTATACTCTGGGATATTTAAAATGAAGAGACTTTAAAATGTTTTTTTATATTATAGAAATGCTGCATGACTCTTCAAGAGTGATCAATACCTCTTCTGGAATAGAAATACAGTATGTGGGAGGTGAGGAAAATTGGGCAGATTTTGTTTAGCAAGGTTTCTGATTTGGAGATAGTGGAAAAATTGTGTTGATGGGAAAGTAAATTTAGAGTGTAATTGTTCATAGGATGCAAATACATTATTTATATAAGAATCTCTAAATGATTTAATCCCATACGTTTTTCAAACATTAAAAACTGTGTAAGTTTGAGAGGGTGGAAAAAGTTGGTTATCATGTAGAGATGCCACAGATAAAATATTCTCTAACTGGAAGTGCTTCCTACATTAGTTACATATTTTGAGTAAATGAAGGACAATTGGGTTTTTAGTATATTGATGATACCTTGTATTTACTGGTGTACAAAGCAAGGGATATAAAGAAGTACTGCCTGATTTTATTTCTATTGCAGACCAAGCTAATGTGTGTTCATCTATTTGTGTAATTTAGATGTAATGTAATATATTACATTAAATAGGCATTGAAGATTGGAAGCCAAATGTCTAGGACTTTGGGGAGTATTTTAACATCATTATTCAGAAGTGAGATTGGTCTGTATGATGCACATTGTAATAAGTTGTTATATTTCTTTGGAAAAATGGTAATTAACGCTTGGCGAAAAGTTTGAGGTAGAATTTTATTGTCTCTGGCTTCTGAAAATGTCTCTAATAAAAGGGGAGCTAACCTGATTGAAAATTTGTTATAGCCATTGGGACCTGGTGCTTTCCCTCTCTGAAGTGAGTTTATAGTGTCTAATAATTCTGATAAGTGTCAGAGGTTTATCCAATTCCTCTGAACTGAAGAGTATCTAGCTGTGGTATCTGTAATGTATAAAAACACATTAGATTTTGTCTTGTAT
This sequence comes from Erpetoichthys calabaricus, assembly GCF_900747795.2. Taxonomy (NCBI): domain Eukaryota; kingdom Metazoa; phylum Chordata; class Cladistia; order Polypteriformes; family Polypteridae; genus Erpetoichthys; species Erpetoichthys calabaricus. The sequence goes on along the minus strand of NC_041395.2, from coordinate 108,027,443 downwards.
TCTTTAAACTGAGAAGAATATAAGGACTTATAGTAGTCTCTAAATGTGTGCAGTATATTTTTATGGCCAATGATTCTATCTCCATCTGTGTTGGTGATTACTGATATTGCATTGCGAACTTCCTGCTTGTGGATTTGTTGAGCTAAGAACTTATTAGCCTTCTCTCCGTGTTTATAGTAATGATGTTGCAATTTAAAATGAGTTGTTCTGTTTCTTTTGTTGTCAAAAGGTTGAGTTCTGATTGCAGACCTGTACTTTTCTAAAAAGTGCCTCATTTGGAGACCTGGCGTGTACTTGATCTTTTCTGGTAATTTCTCTGATTAACTCTGAGGCCTTCTTGGTTTCCGATTTATTTTTGTAGGAGAGATATGAGATAATCTGCCCTCTTAAAAATGCCTTCAGTGTTTCCCAGAGTATTCCTGTAGAAACCTCTGTGGATGCATTTGTCTCAAAAAAAATCAACTTGCTTGGATATAAATTCTGTATAGTTCTCGTCAGCTAATAACAGGGGGTTAAGATGCTATCTGCGAGATGAGTATGTGAGGCATAAAGAAATGAACTCCATGATCAGAGGGGCATGGTCGGAGATAACAATAGCATCATATTTGCAAGATTTGATCATGATCAAGAAATTGTTATCTACAGTATAAAGAAATTATCAATTCTTGAGTAACAATGATGTACTGGTGAGAAGAAGGAATATACTCTAAGTGTGGATTTTGAAATCTTCATGTGTCTGATAAGTTATGATCAATTAAAAACTGTATGATCATTTTTGTAGTGTTAGATGTTATTTCCCCTGTAGCTAAAGACCTATGTAGGTCTGGATTTAAAACACAATTAAAGTCTCTGGCCATTATAATTTTGTGAGTGTTAGAATTAGGATTCGATGCATATACATTTTGGGTGAGGTCTCTCTAGCATCCACATTGGGTGTGTAGATATTTATCAAAATCACTTTACAATTAAATAAATTACCCATCACCATCACATATCACCCTTCAAGATCAGATACTACATCTGATACTGTAAATGAAATTGGTCTATAAATTAAGATTCCCACACCTCTAGTTTTCTTTGTATAGCTGTAGTGGAGTGCTTGGCCAGTCCAGTCTCTTTGCAACCGAAACTGATCCTTGCTGATCACGTGAGTCTCAAGGAAAAACAGTCTTTGTGTTTATACCTGTTAGGTGAGATAATACTTTCTTCCTCTTTAATTTGTGATTAAGATCTTTGACATTCCAGCTCACAAAGTTCACTGTTTGGTCATAGAGACATTGCTTCTAAACTTTTGTTGTCATTTTATAATCTTAAATTAAGGTTGTACATTTTTACATATGATGGCTTAAACCTTAATTTTTAAAGTTGGGATCCACAGAACTTCCATGCATTAGGTGCTCCAGCATGATTTGGATAAATAAGCATGAAACAAAGTAAAAGGTTTAGTGTGCCAAAACACTCCCTAGTATATATTACATAAAATATAGAACATGTTAGTAGTGCCAGCACAGTGCCTGCCCACTGCCATTATTGCATTCTTTCTGCCACTCCCTCAGGCTGATAGGTGCTGTCTCTCTTTCTCTCTCATTTCTTTTTTTCTGTCCTAAGGACTCTATTGCCCACTTGCATTCTGTTAGATTGTAATGATGTTGATTTTAATACCTTTTGTAGCTTAACTGAGGGTTACACCAGTTCTCATTGCATTCTCAGATTAAGAGTTCTTTGTTGTGGAGAGGGCAAACAGGTATGTTGCTAATGGTTTGCTGCTCTTCTCCTTCTTGTGTGCCCTTGAAATTTGTTCTCATAAAGGTAACTCAGACTCCCGACAATGATAATGTTAATTTTTGTTGTAAAAACTCCACCTCTATGCTCAAACATGTAGGCACAACAGTATGTATGCAAAGCCATCTGGCTTGCTGAAATTGTGTGCAAGTCATTAAATGAAAGATTTTGATGTGCTTTTTTTTAATTTAATATTTTACTTGAATGAATTGGGATGTTACTGTTTTTTCAAAATGAAAAGCTGAAAAAGTCTGTCTGATTATGGTGCAAGATAATAAATAAAATTATACAATTTGTGGATTGTTGGAGACTATAATGATGTGACCAGTCAGTCAGCTGTGAGTAACACACTTTTTTGCATTTTATGATTATCAAAGCTAATGAGTCAAGGTTGAAAAAGGAAATAATAAATTGTAGCAAGACAGATAACTAGCAAGACAGCAGACTAGCTTATAAAACAGTACATGATATAGGGCCAGATTTTAAATCCGTAAACCCGTGTCACTTTCCGTGGGCGCAATTGCACGACCGTGGGGAGTTAATGAGGTAGCTGGGGCAAGTGTAGGTGCAATCATTCTCAATTGCTTCATTGACTTCCTGCGGCATGTGATTAAGGCACTGCGCCCACGGAGACAGGTGTGTGTGTATATATACTGGCCGGCACAAAAGAGAGAAGGAATCAAAGAAAAGGAGAAAAGAAGGAAAGAGAGGTTAAAAGACATGAAAGGCAGTCTTAGAAGGATGATCTGGCCACTTGAAAGGAGGAAGCAGTAAGAGCTAGGGCCCCACGAAGGAGCGTTGACTCTGGCGCTCTAGAGGCTATTTCGCCCCACTGAATATTTGGGTGGAGTGTAGCGAGCAAGGCAGGTGCCCTCCCTAGGCTTCCGAGGTGTGACAAAGTAAGCGTGAAGGAAGGAGGGAGGAGAGCTGACCTCGGACAGTCTGGCTGCAGTGTCTGGAGGCAGCCCAGATGGGGGTTGGAAGAAAGGAGCTTGTGGCTGCTGAGTCTTCGCTGGCTAAGCGAGTAATGGGTGAGCCGAGGAGAATGAGAAAGAGGTGGACTGAGATCAGGAGGAGTTAGTCTGCATTTTAACCTCAGATTTTTAATGGATTTATTTATTGATTTATTTTATTCCCACTTTTTACTGGATTTGTATGGATTTATATATGTACTGTTTTTAGAACACTGCACAATTGACACTTGTTAGTTTTACTTTTGTGTTGAATGTTTTTTTTTTTAGTAAAAGCACTTGGGCACTTTTTCCACCATCCTCTGGCATCATCAGAGAATTGTCCTCATTTGTCAGATCATCTCGGTCATAACTATCAACGGTGTTGTTTCAGTAGACTCCCATGTGGGAAGAGGGAGTTTGTAGGGGACCGGCATCGTCACACAGTATGAATAAAGTAATAAAACAGTATGTGGTAGACTTCAAATAAATGGAAGTATTTGTACCTGTGTCTAAGTACATTCATGATGGAACAGGTTGTTCTACATACTACAATATGTCTGTGTAAAACTAATATTTACTAGATAGCATTTCAAAACATCCACATAAACCAGGCATTTGAGTAGTTCCATTCATGTGGGTGCTTTCTAACAGAAGCACAAAATGGACCATTTCTGATTTGTGGCTGATTTCATAGAAGACAGTGGTTAATTAGTATGTGCCTGATGAAATAAATAAAATTGTTGTTGGATGATCCCGTGACATGCAGCCACATGTGGAGCTGTGGAGAGTGGTAGATAAAGCTAGGGTGGAGCTCAGGATGAAAACCGCAGTTGTTTGGGCATGAGACTCCTAACTAGACAGCTGACTGACAGAGATGAGAATTAAATACAGGTACATTGGCAACTAAAAGAGACAAGGGATTTAGACAATAAGTAAACAGGAGTGTACCAGGAAAAAAATGAGTAGTGATAGGGTATCACTTATAGGAGTAAAAGACATGCAGGACAAAGGGTACTGTACTTACAGTACTTAGTATGCTAGCAGCAACTCAGCCTCATAGAGACATTCAATCAGTTGGGGTACTCAGAAAAGTCTACTTTCTACAAAAACAAATTAGATTAATTACATTTGTGGGTCTCCGGCAGGTATTTGAACTACAACAGATATGTAATAAAAGCATTGAAAAAACACATGGTACAAATTTGAATATTACAAACCCAGCAATGGTGCAGTCTACAGTTATAGTTAGCCTGATAGTTGGACTTACAGGCCTCATTCTAGATGAATCCACAGACATAAGCAACAAGAGTCTGATTATTTATTTGAAATACATATAAATCAAAAACATGAAAACTGTTCATACAGGTACTGTATTATGAAATAATAAAATAGAGGCCATCTTTCATTAATTAAGGAATGTTTCCAAAATGTGCACATTCAAACATTTCACAATGACAAATAGCAGATATCTGACAAAGTCACTTAATGTTAGTATCCTGAATAAGCTTTGTGTTTACAGGTTTATGTGGCAGTTTTTGAATTTAGTAGTATTGATTAAGCATTATTTATTTTTCACTTACTGTAATGAAAATGTCAGGACATATATTTAATATTTGCACAGTGTGTCGCACTGCCACCTCATAGATCCAGTGTCCTCAGTTTGAATCCTGTTTCTGGTCCATTGTCTGTGTGGAGTTTGCAGGTTCTCCTCTTGTCTGCGTACCTTTTCCTCCATGTACTTCAGTTTTCCACACACATCATCAAAGACATGCCAGTTAGATTAATGGTCTACTCAAAATCTACTGTAGTGCGAGTCTGGGTTTAGGCATTTTAGTGGACCATGTGATTAACTGGCTCTCTTTCCAGGAGCATGTCCTGGCTTGGAACCTGTACTAGTGGAATATTCTTTGGCTATCCGCATCCATGAATTGGGTTAAACAGGTTTGAGAATATATGGTTATGTTATGCTACATATTAAGATATATTTAGTAGCCTATGATAATTATACAAAATATCATTCTAAAACCCATCCTGAAAAACCCACTATGACTGTAAATCATCCCCCTTTTAACTGCTCTTAGTCAAAAAGGAAATTCACGACCTGAATAAAGTGTGAATTGCCTTAAAATTCATTGGGAAATAGGACCAAAAAAAATGGATGCTTTTCTGTTGCTGCATAGTACTTCTCCTTCATCATGTTAAGGTCTATAGATGATACAAGGTGCACTGAGTGTAGTCTTCTTTGTTCACTAAAGTATTAGACTTTCTTAGTTTCAGAATACTCCAGTTGTGGAGGAAAGAATTTGCGTGTCTTCTGAATTTGGTGTTGCTTAGATCAAATTTACTTTAATACTGCCAAATGCTTGAAAAGATAAGGGTCTTTGAAGACTGTATGTCACTTTTATTAGAATGTATATGTATTTCTGGTAGGCTGGTTTGGTATCTGTTTCTCCATATAACTCAAAGCATGTCTCCTTATTTTTCAGCCTCAGAAGCAGTGACTCCTGTGCCAGGCATCCTGGATGAAGATGATCAGGATGTTGACTCTGCTGATGAGTCAATTGCAACAGACCTGATGGTTATGGCAGATGAAGCCATCAAGACATCCAGTGGTCCAGGGAGAAGAATCCGACGATTTAAACAGGAATGGCTGAAGAAGTTCTGGTTCCTCCGCTACTCTCCAACTCTCAATGAGATGTGGTGCCATGTCTGCCGTCAGTACACTGTTCAGTCCTCCAGGACTTCTGCTTTTATCATTGGATCGAAGCAATTTAAAATTCACACCATCAAGCTGCACAGTCAAAGCAACCTCCACAAAAAGTGTCTGCAGCTGTACAAACTTCGTATGCACCCAGAGAAGACTGAAGAGATGTGCCGGAACATGGCATTGCTTTTTAACACAGCCTATCACCTTGCCTTGGAAGGGAGGCCATTTTCAGACTTCCGCTCTCTTGCTGAACTTCTAAAGAAGTGTGAGCTCAAAGTGGTGGACCAGTACATGAATGAGGGAGACTGTCAGATACTAATTCATCACATTGCAAGAGCTCTTAAAGAAGACCTCACTGAGAGGATCAAGCAGTCTCCTTTCCTCAGTGTGATCATGGACGGACAAACTGAAGAGCTTCTTTCAGACACTGTGGCTGTGTATGTACAGTATACCACCACTGATGGACCTCCAGCTACTGAGTTTTTGTCTCTTCAGGAACTGAACTCTACAAATGCTGATGGATACATTCATGCAGTTGATAGGGCTTTTAGCATTCTTGGTATGAGACTGCAGAATGAACTAGTTGTGGGCTTGGGCTTTGATGGTTCCTCCATCTCTGCTGGGGTAAGGGCTAATCTATATGTTGCTGTCAGGAAGACCTTGCCCTGGATTCTGTGTCTACCTGTCATGGTTCATCGGCCTCATTTAGAAGTTCTGGATGCCATAAGTGGAAAAGAGCTCCCATGCTTGGAGGAGCTAGAGAACAACTTGAAACAACTACTCAGCTTTTACCGCTACTCCCCTAGGATGCTAGCAGAGCTGAGGCTGGCTGCTCCCACCCTTTGTGAGGAAACTGAGTTTTTAGGTGACATCCGAGCAGTCAGATGGATAATTGGAGAGCCAAACGTCTTGAATGCTTTAATTAAGGATTATTTAGAGGTGGTGTCTCACCTTAAAGAAGTCAGTGGTCAGACACAGAGAGGAGATGCAGCAGCTATTGCACTTACTTTGCTGCAGTTTCTCCTGGACTACCAGTCCGTGAAGCTTATCTACTTTCTCCTTGACATTATTGCAGTGCTCTCCCGCTTGGCTTTTATCTTCCAAGGGGAGTACCTGTTAGTTTCTCAAGTGGACACAAAAATTGAAGAGGCTGTTCATGAAATTGGAAGACTGGCAGACTCCCCCGGTGAATATCTCCAAGAGTTTGAAGAAAACTTCAGGGAGAGCTTCAATGGAATTGAGCTGAAAAACCTCAGAGTGGCTGAAGCAAAATTTCAGTCTATTAGAGAAAAGATCTGCCAGAAGACTCAAGTAATCCTGCTTCAGCGATTTGACTCACAAAGTCGTTTGGTTGTGAAAGCTTGTCAAGTGTTGGATCTTGGAATGTGGCCACGCAGTGCTGAAGCTCTGGTGGGCTATGGTGAGGAAGACATCCAGCTCATCTTTGAGCATTTGGAAACTATCCCTTGTTTGTCACGGGAGATGACCCGAGACGGAAAAGATGCTAGGGGAAGCTTAGTTGTGGAATGGAGGGATCTGAAATCAGACTACTATAGCATGACTGGCTTCAAAGAGGTGATTGGTCATGTCTGTAAATACAAGCAGCGCTTTCCCCTGCTCAACAGAATGGCACAGATTATTAAAGTTCTCCCCACCTCTACAGCATGCTGTGATAAAGGACGCCTGGCTTTGCAGAAAATCCGACGGAACCACCGATCTCGACTCACCCTGGAACAAATGAATGACCTGCTTATGCTTTCTGTCAATGGTCCTCCAATTGCAAACTTTGATGGGAAAAGGCCACTGGACAGCTGGTTTGAGGAGAAGTCTGGGACCAGTTACTCTTTGTCTTCGGAACTGCTAAGTAGAATGTCTTCAGGTGACTCGAAGCAAGCACTGCATGGGGTAGACCTCAGTGCTGAATTTTATCCTGACATTTAGGGTGACATGCTGACAAATCTAACAGGACATCATAATACTGATGATATAGTTTAATTCAGACATACAAAGATCTTGTAGTATCCTGTAATCCAATCAAGCACTTACTTAATGCCCAGACGGGGGATGCCTTCCATCCCCTCAGAAATCTCCAGCTGTCTTGACATGACATTAAATGCTGCATGCCTCACTTCCCTGGTCAACAGGCTTCACAGGTGATGTGAGTTTGAATTGTCATGAGGTTTGAGTTACCTCCGGTACCAGAAAAGATAAAATATGAAATATGTCAAACTGTCTTTCAGCAAACCAGTATACTGTGGCTATCCTATTGTTCAGACTGTGTCAAAGGATAGTGTGCAAAGTAAAGTGACTGAAGTGGCCCAGTGGTTTCTGGATACCCCCCTTTATACATAAAAACATATCCCTTGTTGACTCAGGGCCACCTTTATGCTCTTTTCACCTCTTGAAGCAGGTATTGTTTCCCTTTTCCTGTTGTCAGATCTGATTTTGGCCATCTGGCATAATTGTGGCCTTCTACCTGCACGCTTTTGGCTTCTCCCCTGTATTTTGTATTGAGTCCTTTAGTTTGTGTGCAATGGCTACAGTACCAAAAATAGGTAGCATGTGGCTTCTTAACATGATTAAACAGCTATACAAAGTCATTTTTTTTATTCCCTGGAAGTTATGCCCTGCTAAACAGAAGTCTATGATATACCTATTTGATGGGCCCATCTGCATCCCTTCTTTAAGTGTGAGAGCTTGGCATGCTGCATTCCTTGTCAGTCTGCCATTCTAACTGTCATGCTGAACTATAAGATTTTATCACCATAGCTTCATATGTTCTATGATACTGAGAATACACAGGCCCACGCCTTCATTTCTCGGTTTTCTTGGTGCTGCTATCAATGTAGGCCATTATAGTGACTTCTTCTCTTTCTGTATTCTATACTTATGCTGGGCCAGGTTACGGTAAACGGCAACATCTCCGATATTATTTCTGAGTTTTTAATTACGTTTTTCAGATTAAATTGCCACATGCCGTAGCCTGCACAAGTGGTGCACTTTACTCACCATTTGCTGCGTTCCTCTTCTTTTGTTTTTTTTTCAGAAATGCAGTTGAAGTTTTGACCCACATGTTATCACAGAACCTGTAAGCAGGCTAAACATCAGTTTTAAATTTTGCACAAATGTAATTGTAATTTATATTTGATGTGATATTTTGCACTAATTAATAGCTGTTTTTGTTGTTCTCCAGCTATGTTGTTTCCAGAAACAATGTTTCTCAAACTAAGTCTGTGTGCACTAGACAAAAGTTCGTGACACTGGTCATCCATAGAAGAAAAGAACAGAAAGGCAAAGGCTCAATGCACTGCTGTCAGGCTTTTGGGGCCTGTTCACGATAATGTTACCTATTGTGGACAGAGGCTTCTGAAGTGGAGAGGCGCATATTGTTCTATCAACAGTGGGAACTCTAATATTGCAGGCAGTGTTACAGGTGGGACATACAGGGTGGTGCAGGAAAACAAGAAATTTTCAATTGACATTCAATGAACGAATAAACACATTGCAAAATACATTTAATGTTGAAATATATTGCACAGAATATGCAATTAATCATTTTATGTTTAGAAGAAAACATCATGAAGGTGTTGTCCATTTCTCCGTGCACATTCTGACAGCCTCTTGTGGAAATTATGCATTGCTCGACGTAACATTTTAAGAGGCATGCCAGCTATTACCTCTTCAATCCTACTTTTTAGTTCAGCAATGGTTGTAGGACCTGTGCGGTACACTTGGTTTTTAAGATGTCCCCAGAGAAAAAAATCACAAACAGTGAGATCTTGGGATCTCGGAGGCCATGGAATGTCACCATTGCATGAAATGATGCACCTTCCAAACAATCGGCGAATAGCTGCCATCAATTGTTGGGCAGTATGCAAAGTGGCTCCACCTGGGGACTTCTTTTATAAGGCTGAACCTGTTTTTTCGAAATTATGCACTCATTTTGTAATCGCATGAGCAGACAGGACACGATCATGACATCCTAACTGGTAATGATGCTGAAATTCCCTTTGCTCAGCAGTCACACTATCACCATTCTTATAAAAGTTTTCACAGTGAACGCTCGTTGCACACCATTCCACTGCTCCATTATAAATAATGGCAAGGGGTTCTAAACAAGTTTGCATTGGATCCAAATAACTGCCGACGCCACAGGGTTGCCAACAACCTAGTTCCAAAATATCCCGTTTCCCTGTGCCACCCTGTGTAAGCCCAACTTTGCCAAGTTCAGCAGGTGCTCTAGTTTTAATAGTACAGTAATAACTCAGTCAATGTACTGAATATAACTTTAACACTTTGTTATCATAACTGTTTATTCTCAGACATCTCATAGCATAGGTTCCAGCCAGTCACAGAAAGCTATCTGCTTCATTACATTTCATTGCACCATATCCAGGACTGGTTCCCACCTTGAGCCCTATGCTGCTGGGTTAGTACTGTACATCAATACCTGCAACCCTGAATTGGGTAAGTGGATATGTAAATGGATGGATGGATACCTTTTATTAGATTAGCCACACTACTCTAATAATTATGGAGTCACCCCTTCATTTTAAGACTATTTGTTCAAAAATGTTGATTTTCCTTTGCCCTTTTTATTGGGTGTTTAAATTATATTGCTTTTATAAATAATATTAGAATTACAGGCCAGTCATATCTACAACACTATATCTTACTTGCTTTCCTAAACCTTTATGTCACTAGAAAAGTCATAATAATATATCTTACGGAAGCTTTTATTCATAGAATACAGTCTAATAGTAGGAAGTGGTAGAGACCTATAAAGGATTGGTATACTGTAGAGGGTTATTTTCCTACATTGTGCCACATGCTTATGTAGCCTGCACTGCACAAAAAGAGCTAAGAAAATGGATAAATGGATTTATTAAAGTCATCATAGGCAGGACTGAATTAGCAATAGAACTCATTACACTCAGCATATTTGTATTGTGTATCTAGATTCCTGTTTTCTCAACCACTGTATTTCATTAGGCAACCCTTCCATGGTTGGTTTCTGCCTTGTGTCCAATGCTGCAGGAATAGGTAATTGCACCCCGCAGCCCTGAAATGGATAAGCAGGCTAGAAAATGAATGGAATGATATATTTGTGTACTCAAAAAATGATGTCCAGGCTGTTTTTGTCATAAAGACACCACATTGCTAGATAATAAATAATATATAGTACTGACCAAGAATTCCCAAGTTTGGCACTGAGAGACCCATGTGCCTCCAGATTTTGGTTCAAGACATTTTGTTTTTCTTTTCATCAAAGGTTAATTCGGCATGCTCTTGATTCGACTGGGCATTCCAGTTTTCAGTTCCTTGTATAAAAATACTATACAGTTTATATTTCCCAAAGCAAAAAATTGTAAAACATGGATATTGATACCCTGATTATTTTCATCAATACTTTATCACTTTAAAATACTGTGTTGGGTATTACTTTTTTCTCTGATTCTTAATATTTATAACCTAAAGTATAAAACGTGCGTATTGCAGTAGTGAACACATATATCTTTGTAGAGTCCTCCTTCCCTTTGAAAGCTCCCAGCTAAACACCAGACAGGATATTTTAAGTAAAATGATGAAGCATTAGAATCCTTGTCCAACGAAAAATACACAGATTAATAAAGTTACAAACCACAAAAAAGCCTTTGTTAACAAAACAGCTTAGTCCCCCCAAAAAGAACACAAAAGCCTAGTAGAATGAGGTAAAGTACTTGTAGGTACCTTCAAGAAAACAGATTACATAAGTTTCAGACAGACTGGAATTTGTAATCTTATTAGTTCTGGCACACCCTACCATTTATTCCCATCAGATGTTAGCACATGGCTCAAGGATTTATTCCAACGAACTCTTGAGTGATTGGGTGGTACAGTGATTAGATCTGATGCTTCACATTCTGCTGCATCCTGGGTGTGATTTCCCCCTCCAGGTCTTTGTCTGCGTGGAGTTTGTATATTTTCTCTGTGTGTGTGGTGATTTCCTCCATGTACTCTGGTTCTCCTCCTGTCTCAAACAAAAGTGTTCATGTTAGGTTAGCTGGCGATCTCAGATTGTCCTAGTATAAGTGAGCGTGGGTGTGTGTATGAGAGGTCTTGGTGAAGGACTAGCATCATGTCCAGAGCTGTTCCTGTCTTTGCCAGGATAGACAATGGCCCCTGTGGCATTGAATTGAATTAAGGGCATTGAAAATATTAATTAACTTATGTTAATTTAACTCTTAAAAGTGTTTTTTAGTTGCTGTAACAGTTACCGTGTCTTGACCAGGCAAGTAGAATGAGTGACTATTTTAGTTCTATATCTTTTCAACAAGCTTCTGCTTAACATACATTAATATACAGTAGATGGATGGATATTTATATGGAAAGAAAGAAAAAGGAATCTGGGCATATTTTAACATTAATTAAATTACATTAATTTCTTGAATATGCCTTGATTTTTTTTAGTGACTTTAGCAGATCCTGTATGATAATGAGATGGTTTCTTTACCTCTAGATTTCCATTCATCTATTTCCTGATCTTTCTTAATCCAAATTAAGGAACATGGTGTACTGGAGCTTATCCCACCAGCATTGAGTGGAAGGCAGGAGCCAAACCTGGATGAGGTACCATCATATATAGGCAGTATGCTGTAGTGCCTAAAGCAGTGGCCCTTAAAACCCAAGGATTCTTTTTAATTCCTGACCACAGTCAACTGTGTGAAACTAAACAAGTCACTTAGCATGCCTGTGCTTCAACTGTAAAAATATCTGTAGAGAATTGCAATATTTTCTGGCCCAGTAAGTTGTCTTGGGTAAAGGTGTCATCCAAATATATAGTAATAACCGTGTAACCAATTGTAAAATAACTCTGTTCTTTGTAAAATGCCTGTCACACTATATAAAATAAATGTTCTTTATCCTCACTCTTAACTGAAAATCTGGAAAATACTGTAGTAGGTCACCTTAGCAATGCAGTAAACTTCCATCCATTTACTTTGTAACCCACGCATCTAGTTCAGGATTGCTGAACCTTATTGAAACCTTCATTCCTAATGCTTCAGAAATGAACTACATATAGAAAATAAATAAACAAATAACTTACATTCAGGAGGGATATTCCACTGTGCTTTATGCACCACTAACAGTTTTGCAAAGTTGTTAGTTTCAACAGTAAAACCAGTTTAATTATGCAATATGTATTTTTATCATGTATAGGGCTGTCTAAGCATGTACTGAAATACCTAGTCAGTGTTTGGATGGAGCAGCAGGCCTGCTCACCTCCGACTCTCTCAAAACTCTCACTACATTTTCTTTTTCAGTGTGTCTTAATATTGTCCATACTGTCTTGGAACTTTTAGAAAGCTGTTGTTTTTCACCCTTGAAACCCAGGCTCATAGCAAACTATACCACAGGGTCACTTCCCGGCTTAAAGTCTTACAGAACCCATTTTAAGTGGTGGAGGATTGTGCCTTCTGCTGACGCTTGAACATACCACAAACCAGATATTGAGATAACATATTATAAAAATGCACATCCATACTTTCTTCTGAGCTGCTAACTTTTAAACAAACTGGTCAGGGTTCCATTACTCCAGGGGCCTTCCTGCTGACATCAACTTGGCATTGTCTAATACAAGGAGACACATCTACCTTGAATAGCTAGTACTGTATATGGTTTTCTACCAGACCACCACACTGCTGCTACTCAGAGGGGGCTGGCTTTTATTTCTGACACAGGACTCAGTGGCAGAAGAATTTTAGCTAAAAACAAAAGATACCAACTAATTAAGAAACTGGTGTGAATGAAAAACAAGCATCATGGTTGAACAGGACCCCTTCTTGCATGTGATCCTGTGGCATTTTTAGTAGTGTTTTGCATTTTTGACAGGCCTGCTTCATCTTTCCTTTCCTTGATGATATAAATCCCTGTGTTATCCTCAGTGCTGCCTCTGCAGAATCCCCTTTCATGTCACAGCAACCACCAAACCTGAATATACAATTTTGTGTAAATGGGGTTAATGGGCAACACTGACATTCTGTTACCTGCTGTTTTCACAGATGTTCCACCCCATGTCATTGTCTGGTTCACCCCTAGTAATTCCAATCTTTTTAAGCTACATCCCCAAAGAAATCCATGTTAAGTTAATAGGTAACTTTTAACAAGCCCCATATGAGGGAGTATAGGTATTTGTGGATGACCGTGCCCTGCAATGGCCTTGTGACAAATCCCCCACCCCTGTCCAGAGTTGGCACCTTCCTCCCACTTGGTTCTGCTAGAAAAGGGGTCAACTTCAGCAGTGCTGAACTAGATTATGCACGTTCAATAATGAATGCAAGAATGAATTTTCACAGCCGTCAACCCAGTACACTGCTAAAAAACTGTAGGCTTCTCTACTGGATAACTGATATCTAGAAAAAGGGGTCTTTTCTTTGCACATCTAAAATGCACAAAGCATCAATAAGACAATCGGGGTGCTTCAAGGATCAGCACTAGTAATCACTAGCACTAGCCAAACCCATCCACTTGATTGAAAAAGTGCACACTTGGAATAAACTCGGTTTAAGAGCTCTGAGGCATTGCTTTTTGGCCATCAATGTATTGACTGATAATTTTTGTTTCTGCTTTAGCTGCCAGGCTTGCAACCTTCATTTACATTAGTACATTCTTCTATAGTACTAGGGTGTTGTACCGTGTTAGCCATTATGAATGTAGAGAAAAGCCGAGCAAAATGACACCTTTTATTGGCTAACTAAAAAGATTACAATATGGAAGCTTTTGAGGCAATTCAGGCCCCTTCTTCTCTTGCCTGAAGAAGGGGCCTGAGTTGCCTCGAAAGCTTGCATATTGTAATCTTTCTAGTTAGCCAATAAAAGGTGTCATTTTGCTTGGCTTTTCTCTACATTCTTCTATAATATTGCATTTTTTATCTTTTTTAAAGCAGTGGAGATCATTCTCTGTTCCATAAAAGCCTGTGCCATTTGTAAATCTCCAGGTCGGTGTGACGATCTGCTGGTAGTATAAATGAGACAGTCATTTAGCGCTGTGCTATAAAACAGTTCGTGAGACGTCACAGAAGCCTTATTTCTCCGAGGGTAAAACCTCCCATTCGTTTGTCAGCCTAGTAATGAAAATTAGATTTTCAGGGCAGCAGGTTCTTATACAGTATGGGTTCCTAATTCAGGACTGGGGTCCTAAAGTGATCCATTCATTCTCAAACCGGTTTCTTAATTTCAAATGCCATTGTATACAGCAGCCAGTTTGCAATGATCAAAGAATGGGCACTTATTGTTCACACCTGAATAACCTTTTCAAAATCTTTTTACACTAAACAATAACTTTAACAGTAACACCAAAGAGTTGAAATACACTTGCGTGACGTAAAACTCTTCATTATTGTGACATTTCTTAAACGCAAAGTAAAACAAAAAACTGTAAGTACAAAATAAGCGAACCAGTGAATCAGATTAGACAAGAGACTGAAATAATCTTTTGCTGCTAAATGGGTGTGAGTAGAAAGCAATTGTGAGAAATTAGCACTTAAAAAAAGCATGCAAACCTAGAGACAGGTCTTCTGACTGACAGCTGGCCAAACAGACACTCAGAACTCTGTATGGCTTCTGCTTTCATGGAGGATGTCAGGTAGGAGTAATGACAGGACAGGCCACGTCAGTACCGGAGGTGTTGGTAGCAACATTTAACACTGGAGACCTACAGACATATATTGGGATTTATATGAATATGTATAAGACATGTACACATTGTTTATTATATCAAATATCAAGTTCCACTACCGAAATAAAAAGGTGTTTTTACCATCCATTTGTCAAGAGGCTGTTTTTTTTTTGCTTGGAGTCTATCAGAAAAGCAGAGGTACATTAGCTGATCTTTTTTGCCTCAGCTCTGTATTCTGTGACATAAAAGAATGGACAGCTAAAGAACCATTTCTGCCAGGCTAAAACTGCAGGTAATTAATATGTGATTAAAGGTAATACCCAACAAGCTTCAGACGCCAACGAGGGAATACTGCAGAAGGCCAAAATCAGACAGCCTCAGATGTGCATGGGAGGGGACAGACACTGCATAATACTAAAATGCTACAAAGGAAGACTTTGAGGAGGTAAGAAGCCAGCTACTTGGTATCTATCGATTACTTTGAAGCTGCTCTGTTTATCAATGTGTTTAACATAACTTGTGTATTCATGTGTGTAACTGTTGTGTGGTTTATTAATTTGCTGTTAACGCATTGTACTGTAGTTGTGGACTTGGACATGCACGCTGAGCCTGTACATGAGTACAACGAATGCTATTCAAAAATTAACTCCATTGATGTGATGGGAAAGGACATCAGGTAGTACTGCAGGACCCTATGATCATTTCAAATTCAGCCGGTGAGGTAATGTTATGATCATGCAAGCAGATGCTACTGCTGCCTAAACTGGACAATTGTACATTACATTATACAAAGGTTTTACAGGGTTATTCTGTAAGGAGCTAAAGCTACAGGAAGAATGCAGGTACTGTAATGGGTAGGACTTCAATGAGATAACACTGCTGGCATCTGACAGCCTCAGCTTTCTAGGGGAGAATGAGACTACAAAACCTACTGGACAATACTAAAGATTTTTTTTTTTTAATTTAAAAGCATCTGACTTTTTGCAAGGGAGTGTAGTACACTACACTATACTAAAGTCTGATGTGTTTAGACTCCAAAATTGTAATGGTGCCGAGCATTGATAAGTGAAAGAATATGACCACCGGACAAAGGTTTCTAATTAGGAGGTAAAGTGTGACAATCCTAATCCTAATTTCTGATAAGAGTAGACTAGGTGTACTACATACAAGTAAGATCTGACAGAGGTAGACTTCAAAGAGATGCCGACACAGGACCCTAAGATCCAGTGTTATCAAGTCCAATAGTGGGTTATAACATCTTAGGGCACTTAAATGCGACAGAATTAGACTTGCAGGACGTAGAACCGTAGCTGAATTGGACACAGGTTTTATTGCTTCATTGTTCTGAGAGGTTACAGTCTTAGAAGGAAACAAAGCAGGATGCAAAGAATTAACAATCTAAGACTCCACACTTATCATAATTATTAATGAGAGCAAATTGAAAGACCAGACTCAGAGACAAATTTATTGCACTTCAAGGAACACAAAATTAGGAGACATGACACCAAGTCAATAGGAAGAAATCATTGTGAGGCAACAAGATATTGGGAGCTGCGGGAACACGATGATAAATTTTGACATTGTGGTCTCTAAAGGACTCCTGCTTTCCAAGCATTGCAGTCTGGGACTTTGCACAGACATACATCCATTGGGAAAAGGGCAGGCTTTTCGGTAATGTATGTTGGTTCAATAAATTACTGCATTTAGTGGATGGCGTCAAAGACTTTTGAAACGTGACTGTACAAGCTGACCCCCTGTTGATGCTAAAGAATTCTTAACAGCATGTCTGGGTGGGACTTTCAGCTCTCTTCCATCTTCCTACTCCCTGTATGTTGCCAGCCTGTGAAAAAAAATCACTATAGAGTCTCCACCCTCTGAGTTTTTGTTGGGAAAGCTGCCAATTTGGCAGGAACTACAGAACTTGGCAAATAAAAGGTGCAAAAGGATCATCGTGTTTGTGGTACAGATGGAACTCCAGTCCGTGGTGGGTGGTCCTCAAAATAAAGCAAAAAAGAATACTGATGGCTGCCTAAAGAGATGCATTTTTCTAATGTACAGGAAGGATTACTACACTAAATACTTAGCTGCAGTGGCCTACTAAGGCCTTTCACCTTATCAAAGACAAAGTGTGTACTGATAGTCTGGGCCTTTCAAGACTACATTTTGCAAACACTGTACTGTAATGTTTGTTACTGGCCATTAGCAGTGATCACCTACCAACTGTCAACACCAGAAGCTGTACTGACAATATAGATAATCTCTCCATTTTGTATCCCAGAGGAGGTAATTCAGGTCCTTGTCCATCTGTAGATAAAAGCAAGCCTGTAACATTTCTGCCCAAAAGGCAAGGCTTTCCCTTGCAGCAAATGTGATGCCACATTCTCTTTTTTGAGGCACAGCTCTTTACCCGTGAAATGGTGAACGTATGAGGACACATTTCCTGCCACCGTTCCCCTTCTTCTGTCTGTTCAGCTTGCTGTCATTTCACAGGAGGTCCACGGTGTCCACAAATTGGGCTTTTCCATTGGTCCACTTTTGCACGCCACCAAATTTCCACATATGTTGTTTTAGAAATGTCTGCTCAAAAAATATGGTGCATTTCTGAGCATCTGGATCAATGAGATGGTACGGAAGATTGTGAGTTTTTCTTGGTGAATTTCTTTTGGTGTTCTGGGCAGCTCTGCTCAGTGTTGAGGGATTCCAGATTGAAAAGGAAGCTACAGGAGGGTGCCTGACTGCTTCTTTCAGTGAGCTTCATGCATACAGAGGGTGCCACATGGCAATCTGTCTTCGGGGGTTACTCAGCATCTGCTGCCAGTGCTGGAGTCCACTTCCTATGGACTGTAAACCCAGGGAACACTGTCCCAAGGAGAGGGCTTCACTACACTGATTCTGGTTTAAAACTTCAAGTTCCAGACTTGACTGAGACAAGAGCTCATGAGGAACTTCAAACATCATCATCTCATTCCAGACTGGGTTTATTTTGTGCTTGACCCTGCGGGTCTGCTTCTTCTTGAGCTTGGTGTTCTGGTGTTTCAATGCCAGTTTCACAGAAAGGTCTGCCAATAAAAGACATCATCATCAGCAGCTGCAGAGAAACTCCTCTTTAAGTTACACTCATTTAAAGACAAACTATGTTGTGTTGTTAGGCAGACATTTCACTTGCCACAAAACTTCACTTCAAGGAATGCTTTACTAAAAATGATTTTTTATTATACTTACCTCACATTTTGTAACAATAGCTCAGCAAAACTTTTGATCTCATTTTTTTCTTGGAGACTGGAGATGCAAGTGGATTTCACAATACAAGTAAATTGAGATTTTTTTTCATTTTGGTATTGTATGATGTTTGATGCCATTAAAGCCCATTATATTTGGAATTTTGCTATCTCCATTCTTCACTAAAACATGAACGTTTTCCTCAGCCATGTGACAAACAACACAGGATAACTAAAAGATGATCATTTTTGGATGGAGCACTCCTTTAATGATTTTATCATGGGTCTTATCAGAATACATAGTGTTAGTGAAAATAGATTGATAAACTGAGGGAATCGTTTCAATGGATCGGTTAGTAAACACACAGTCTATCAAATGTGTTGACAGACTGGCACGTAAAACACCTGGGAAGGAGTCTAACATAGGGGAACATGCAAAAATAAGACCTTCATTTTAGTGCTCTCAGTAGAATATGGAGACCTCACGGGGTAAGAAATTAGTAGCAGTCTGCTTGTTCAAGACTAGTATTTTTGATAGCATTAATAGCTTAATAAGCTACTACACTTTTTCAGTGTAACAACTTACAAAGTTTTGCGAATACATCTATACCTATGCTTTATGGAATTCTTCTTAAAGGAGTAAATCAGTTGGATAGGTGTTAAAATAAAAAGTATGAGGGATAAATATACAACAATACAAGCATGCAGGACAGAAGCCAAGACTTGATGTTTCCTCGTGCAGGTGAGCCAAGCTCTTTTCTTTTTCTTGTAAGCCCTGAACTGTTTTTCTCTTCTATGAATGCATCCATTTTAACAAGGTTCCCATACAGCTTTGTCTTTAAATAAGCCTGTGCTTTGGCACAGACACTATAATCTAATTTTACATTTCTGGAAGGTGGATTTTTCATCTTCAAATCATAGCATGACAAGTACATTTGAAGTAATTAGGCAACAAGCATCTACAGAATGTTTAAAATTACTGCTTGATGCATGTTGATTTTTGATCAATCAATGAATTTTGATTGGTTCCATCCATCCATCCATTTTCCAACCTGCTGAATCCGAACACAGGGTCACAGGGGTCTGCTGGAGCCAATCCCAGCCAACACAGGGCACAAGGCAGGAACCAATCCCGGGCAGGGTGCCAACCCACTGCAGGACACACACAAACACACCCACACACACATCAAGCATACACTAGGGCCAATTTAGAATCACCAATCCACCTAACCAGCATGTCTTTGGACTGTGGGAGGAAACCGGAGCGCCCGGAGGAAACCCACGCAGACACGGGGAGAACATGCAAACTCCACGCAGGGAGGACCCAGGAAGCGAACCCAGGTCCCAAGGTCTCCCAACTACGAGGCAGCAGCGCTACCCACTGCGCCACCGTGCCGCCCTTGATTGGCTCCTGTCATTTAATTAAACTGCAATGGCAGCAGCTCTCTGTTTCAGTTTCTGTAGATTCATTTGGAAGCTGTGAAACTTGACTATTTTGTCTAGTATGGCCAATTCCTATTGTATATTTCTACAGTTATATTATCAATATTTGACTATCTGAATAGAGATAAATGTAATTCTGTTTTGACTTGGGGAAACAGATAAACTTGTCCCATTCACGTTTGTGGAACTTTCATTTAGAGAGAACCCTAGTTACATTTTGACTAGTAATTTCCATGTTTAATTCAGTTTTTAATATCTTTAATTTAAACACTGCTATCTCCAACTCAAAGTCAACAAAAGAAGTCTTCCATTGTCGCCAAGATAAATATAATTAGTGATACCTCTAATTAGAATATTGACTCGTCACAATGCAACTGTAGATCACAAAAACAGAAACTGTTTAAGAGGAATTAGCATAAGATGTTAAATGTTAAAACAGCTTTTCCTATGTGTACTCATGCTGCCCAACTTTAAAGATGTTGATCTAGTTCAAGAAACAGGTCCAGATATTATTTGCTAACTCTAACCTCTCCAACAATGTAAGAACTATACAACAAGATTTTTGTTCATCTTGATATTGATCGGATACATTTTACAATAGTATAAAATTTACAGAGAGGACCAATTGTTTTCTCTCACTAGTCTTTCATCTACATGCACTTGTGGCTTGCCACCTGAGCACAATGGGAAATTGTTCTACTCTTCATACTCGAGTCTTGATTTCTGCAATGTCTGAAGGCAATAGAGAGTGAATAACAGCCATGGAGGCTGCAATAACTTGGAGTCAAGTTGCAGTCTTGTCTCCATTTTCCTGCTACATCCCAAATTATGTGTACAGTAGTTTAGATTGACTGGCATGACTAAGTGTGGCTGTGTACCTTGTGATGGACCGGTGCCCCATCCAGGATTTGTTTTTGTCTTTGCTCAGTGCTGTGGCGGTAGGCCACTGTATCCTACATCCCAATACTGAATAAATGCTGTAGCTTATGTCTCAAAAGCATGTATATTGTGTGGCAAGCGGCTGAGGGTGGTACCCTGCCAGGATGCCTAGAAGGTCCGGAGGAGGACTTACACCTCCTCCAGACCACCCTCGTGGCTTTGGGGACCACAGGAACAGAGCTTAGAAGCTCAACCCTATAGGGGCCCGTGGTCACCGCTAGGGGGTGCCCAGATGCCGGAGGAGCCCTGGCCCTCAGCACTTCTGCCACACCCGGAAGTGCTGGGGGGAAGATGACCAGGGACACCCGGAGTGCTTCTGGGTGCACAGCCGGCACTTCTGCCACACTAGGGAGTGCCGGCAGTAGCTCATTGGGAGGCACCTGGAGCATATCCAGGTGGGTTTAAAAGGGGCCGCCTCCCTCCATTCGATAGCTGGAGTCAGGAGGAAGATAGACAGAGCTCGGGAGGAGAGGAGTGGAGGCGAACCTGAAGAAGAGGCATTGTGTGAGACCTGAACTTTGGGGGTGAAAGTGGGTTGTGTGCAGTTTCACTGTGTATAAATGTATAATAAACGTGTGTTGGGTTTTGTACCTACGGTGTCCGCCTGTCTGTGTCCGGGCCAGTCACCGCAATTGATAGCAAATAATCATTGGCAGTTGTAAAGTGCATCAAAAACACAGATAAGGGAGCAAACAAAAACTCTCACACAGTATGTGGCAAATGCAGATTACACTCAAATGGAATCCCTTTGCCCAGGTTTTACTGTAATAACTAGGGGGTTCTGCCCCCTGCTCACTTTGCTTGCCAACCCCCGTGCGGGCCTCATGCTCTAGTCATTTCCTGGATCTGCTGCTTGCGAGGAATCGTGCTGTGCTTTTGGATAAACACGAATATCAACTCTGTCGTTGATATCTCCGTCTTTCGAAACTGTTATCGTTGACAATTCGTCACATGTTGGTTTATTATATATGCGAGCGTGATCTTTCGGATTCATATATAGAAATCCAAGGAAACTTCTTTGTTCCTGTTTTTTAGATAAATTTCGAAGTTTAAATTTTAAATTTTCGGATTTAAAGTGCAATACTTTTGGATGTATGGATTTGTATTCATTATTGTCTATAGAATTTGTAATACGTCCGATCGTTTAACTCTTTCGATTCTATGCTGCATCGCTTCTCCATGATCACAAATATAAACCTGACCGAATTAATTTCTTTGAAATTAATTGAAATTAAACTTGTAGTAGCTCTGTCATATCACCTATATCCATATATTCGATCTCTTCTCACTGTTCCGTTATTTCACTGAGTAATAATTTCCGTTTGTTAGTGCTAATGCAATCTTTACTATCAGTTTTTTGAGACTTTTGAATTTATAGTACTTTAATAATATCTAACCTGCCCTGCATGTGCATCGTGCCAACGTTTTTGAACCTCTTTACGTCATTCTACTTTGTCTTCTACCGTTTGTCTTTTATTTCCGCCTCCGCTTGGACCTGTTAGGTTTTCAGTTCATCTCTTGGCACAAAGTCTCGTATCGTGGAACATGAAAGTATCTCTCTGAAAAAGTCTTGTCTCGTCCCAAGATTTTTTTATATAATACAGACAAAGTGCCTAATGTAGAACAAGTTTGTAACCAAACTACAACTTGACACTTTGTTTCTAGTGTGCAGAACAGTGCAGTGCATGTCTAATGGACACTTCCTGGAGCACAAGAACTCACCTATGATATCCTTCATTTTGTCGGACTGGAGGCCACGGGCCTTCATGACAACCACTCCTAGTCGGTTAGCAGCAGGTAAGTAGCTTATTGAAAGCAGGATTTCACCAGCAGAGATGCTCCGATCCTGCAAAGAGTGGAAGATATATTTTAACAAATACCTACAGATAGTATGGAGTTCAGGGTGAACATAAGCTCTTCAGTACCCCCATCTGAAAAAAAAAATACAGCAGCACTACTCCCTTATATTGAAAGCACCAAAGTCAGAAGCAAGATGCATGTACAGTACTCAGCAGCTGCATCCTTACCCCTCCCAAACAGTTATTTCATTTTCAGCAGAGCAAGAGCCACCTGCTCCACTGTTCACATTATTCGAGAACAGATCCTTATAACGTGAATAAACCTTCCTCCCTTTCTAGCCTGGAGGACTTTGTACTCACTTCCGGAGACACAAATCAGACTCTAATGGACACTAAACAGCCTCATAATTTCATTTTATGGCCCTCAATCGATGGCCTCCTCTCAGATTAGTTGGCTTAGCATATTTCAATTCACTGCCAACTGGAGGGGGTCTGACTTTGCCTACGTCACATATGGGAGAGGTGCTGCTAGAATGATGCTGCCTGTATACTTCGTGGAAAGAGGTGGCCCTAATTATATCTTATTCACCACTTTCCAGCTCCCACTCAATCATACACAACCTCCTACTATGGCACTTTCTGCATTAAGCTATGAAGAGGGATTATGATTTTCTAGGAGCTGAAATAAATTACTTATTCTTCACAACCCCCCCTTCCCATCAGTCAGTACTGCAGTATGATCTGCATCAGCATGCATCAGACCGGAGCATCTCATCCTCTTCGCCCTCCCCCGCAGCTCATCCTTCTTTCATCCGGCACCTCCCCCACCTTCTCCTGGGCTTTGTCGTGACGCACGTTTCCACATCTTATTGTTTTCCACAAGGCGAGAAGCGAACTGTGTTAGTATGCCTTGGAGCAGCAGTCCAGCTAGACACAACCCTGGTGAAGTAGATGAGACTGAGCAGCAGGTCCAGCGGGGAGTGGCGTGTAGGGGTGGGGGGGTGGAATGTGTCAACATCACACCACAACACTGTCTCCCACAATATCGGAGAAAATCTCTTGGCTCTGAAACGGAGATTTGTGAGCCGCTCCAGCCCGAGCGGCAACCCCTGCCCTGTCCACCATCAGCCCTCCGACTGCTTAAAGATGATTTGAATTACTTTACCAATTTGGGAAGCTGAAGATCCACCCAGCAGTCTGCGTTTGACAGCATCGGCACATCAGCCAGCTTGAACCTGACGACACCCATGTGGGCATGCTGTGAGAATGTGTCACAACTGTAGAGTGACAGTGCCATCTCGCCTTCAATCTCGCAGCCCTCCGGTAGAGGAAACGCCAAAGTTTCCTGCCACACCACCTGGGGGAGAGCACGCTTCACTGTCGTTTTAGCCTCCTTCCTGGTGGACAGGGTAGTCAAATTGCCGATCACATAGCAGTCACTTCCTTGTGCTGTGCACACTTTCTCCGCTGTAAAAAGAAAAAAACGTTAATGACACGAGCCCTCTGGGAGTTACTTATAACCCACCGTAGTTGCTCCATTGTTCAAATTTGCAGCTTGGGTATTTGGCTTCTTATTAAAGGTCAGCTTCACACCAGTGCATGCTATGTTGCAAAGGAAGCCGAGGCTAACGGGACAAGCACAGTGCAGTATTGTAATGCCTGCCAGCCTCCCACGATGCAGGGCTCATATTCACTCACCCTCGATGATGGTGACTTGAAGCTCCCGGCTCTGTGTATTGTACTGCAGGCTGAAGTGCAGTTTAGGAGTCTCAGGTGAGTCACTGGGGGACATGCAATCTGGCTGATCCATCCCTGGCAGGCCTACAGAACAAGCAGATACACACAAGCTCACTAATGTGCTGTTTTTGCCTTTTTTTTCAGCTAGAGCGGCTGCAGGACTCATTGAACTAAGAAAACGAGAATGAAGGGGAATATTGATATGTCAGAGTGGCTGATACCTGAGGCTAGTGAGCAGGTACTGGCTAAAGTAGATGAGCCATCTGTGTGGAAAGAAGAGGTCGGTGACTATGTCATGGGAAGCTGTGAAGTATGAAGAGTGTGGCAAGTATGAGGATCTGTGCATGCTTATCTGTGTAAAGCAGTTCGGAGACCCTAAATGTGTGTTAAGGCCTTGCTGTATGGACGTAGGTGTAACCAGAGAGTGATCACTCTGAGGGAGTGTGTGCGCACACAGGAAAAAGAAGCTGCAAGCTAGCATATGAGAGTCCTGTGGCAGTTACCAGTGCAGTTACTAGCAGGGACACCAACATTTCTTTGCTTACCTTGAGTGGGGGAGGTGGGGGAGGGTAGGAGTTGTCAGAGCATCCTCGGGTCCCTCAGCTGATGGGCTTTCATCCTGCTGTGTATAATTAACCATCTCAGGACATATCCCAACAGCTTTGGCTCGATACAATCGGGGGAAGGTCAAGAGAGATCTAGGCTGGACAGGCTCTGTGGATTTTTGGATGCTGAACTGAAAAATAATTAAAAAAAAAACTTGATGATGAAAGGTGGCAAAGTCTAAATCTCTGCTGGTTTAGACACACTACACAGCTCTCTGCAGATGTTATGCTCATGGGCTGTGGTGAAACTTTTCTTTCACATTCTACAGTGGGCAAATGTGTAAAACACACTATAAAGAAATGCAAACTGAATCCCAAAAAGATAATATTAGAAATCACATAAACGTCAGCCTCATTTTCAGTTTATTTATCAGGTTTTTACTAGAACAGGCTTTCCAGTTCTACTGGCTCAGTCTGAACTCTTGTTCCATCTTCTTTTTATGCTTCTGCAGGTCTCAGACTTAAAGAGATAAAAATATCCTCCTCTTTCACATTAATCACCTGCTTTTACCTCATCCCCCCCACCTTCCCTTTTTTTCTAATTTTGAAAACGTTCCCTTCTCTCCTTATCCATCTGCTTTTACCCTCATTTCAGCCTTTCTAAACATTCCTTCCTTCTGCAAGGAGATCCATGTTCTTCAAGCACTTCCACATAAATCTGGTGTCAGCATGTGAGTGACCCTCTTGGAAATTTTGAGTATAGAAATTCATTCTGAAGGGTCAAAGGAGAGGACTCAAACAATTCAGGGCACATAAAAAGGGATGAGGGTGATTTGGTGCTGTTTGGGAAGCTGAAGGTCCATCCACCATTCTGCATTTGATAGCATCTACTCAGGGGTGTGCAAAAGATGGCCTTGGCATCCCAGACATTCGGCCGACTTGACGGTTGAATTGGTAATGACTGGCTGCTTGTACAAGTTCACCTGGTAATGACAATTATTACTAAATGAACTCTTAAGCTATAGATGCAGATTGTATATGGTTACTTTAACCCTGTATCTGCTATGCTATGGAGTGCTTTTTGTCTATAGCACATCTTTTGTCAAAATCCAGAGCATCTACATTTATGTAATAATCGCTCTCTACATTACTTTCTCTCCCACCCTCACAAAGATATTTATAGACGTCTACTGAGCTAAACGAGTGGCTGCCTGCTGGAACTATGACGCCAGCTGATGCCGAATTCAATGGCATACTGGTCATCCACGATGACCTTTGAGTGACCCCGAAGGCAAGAACAGAAAGCAACTCAATTTTACTTATGATCTACAACCAGAAAAAAAAGATGCCAACCTCCCAGCAGACATGCAAATGTGCGCAGAGACTCCAATAATGGAAGATAGTGCTGACAGCTGTCAAGATATAGCAGTCTGGTACTGGTTAAGGGCTACAGGAGGGGCAGCAGAATCGGAAAGAGACAATATCTCATAAGCAGTACACAAATTCGCGCCTGGAACTGTGATGAAAAGGACGGCAATGTTTAACAGACATGATGTGATGATTCCAAGTGTGGAGACAAATATGCTTACAGGACCTAAGATCTGAGAACTTGTTAGGGAGTGGAAAGAATACTGGCAGGTTTGCAGATCTCAAAAAAAAAAAAGAAAGACCATGCTAACACATATCAGTGACCCAAAGTAACAAAAAGAAGCAAAAGGTATACGTGGAAAAAAGTTAATGCTGAGAGGCTTCAAGATATTGGAAAAGTGAAAAACATGCTGGCAGCATCCAAGATGAGGGTAAACATTCCTTCATATCTCAGGCTTACAGCTAGGTGTGATGACACCAGATAAGAAAAGCAAAGTTTCCAGATTGCACTTTATACCCAAACAGGCACAAAGGATTACAGGATAGGGAATAAGATAACTGACAATTTTGAACATCCAAGAAGACAAACTAGTTTGCCTGTCAGCAATCTGTATCCCACAGGAAGATAAAGAAGTTAACTGGCATCAAAATAGCAGGGATGAACTGCAGCACTTAAAAATGAATGACAGGTGTTTGGCCACACTGTGATTTCATAACCGTTGTCTTTAGACTACACCTGGGGTAATCACCCACATTTTGTCGCTCGTTTTGAACAGAAAACCCCAGGTAGGCCCACTTTAACCAGACAACCTAATCCCAGCCTCTCTCTCCAACCCGAACAACGAGCCCTTTGCCCACCGTCGACGTTACCTGCTGGCTCGGCTGAAACACACCGGTGCTCCCTTCCACTGCCTCCGTTTTTCGGAAAGACTTGCAGAGCAGAGAGAGTCCGCACAAGGCGAGGATGCCCGAGGCAGTGCCCAGGGTTGCCCCCAGGACGAGCAGAGGGGCAGAGGCGATCATAGCGCGAGCGAAGACCCTCGGATCCTCATGCACACCTGCGGGATCGGACTAACCCAGCCAAGTGGAACAGCGAGCTGCAGGAGGCGCGCACTTCATTGGGTAGCCGTGCTCAAGACCACGCCCTTCAACCGGCCCCCTCACGCCACACCTCCTCCGCAGCGGCTACCCACTGTCATTGAATGGCCAGGGCTCTCTTTCTTTCTTTCTTTCTTTCCTTTTTTCTCTCTTCATCTCTCACCTCTAATTAATCGGCTCTTTGTGTGTCTGCTTCTCTCTCACACACACATACGCACTATCATTCACACTTATGTCGAGTGACGATAGTTCATCAAGACAATATCTTGAAGCTATAATCATGGCTACACTGCACCTGGAGAGATACAGATCCTCTTGAATTACAGGCACAATACACACAAGAAAGAGGAGGGGGATGCAAAAGGCGACACAACACACGTTAGACTAAGAATCAAGCCTCCTACTTCAGTAAGCCCAAGGCGCTGTTCGGCGAAAATATTTAGCGGCGATATTTAGGTTTTAATTAACGTTAATGGCCAAAAATCAAAGGAAAGGCGTGGCTTTAATAAAGTAACAAATGAGGCTGTGGTTAACGCTGCTGCCGCACGGATTCCGGAGATCGGTTAAGTTCCAAGCCTGTGTGCGGTGTGCACGTTCTCCATGGGGCTGCGTGATTGTTTCTTTTGGTTCTGCAGCTTCCTTCCTGTGTATTAGATACTGACCAATCCATTCAGGTCCGTAGCATTCATTGCGTTTGATGCCCACTATCCCTTAAACCCTCAATTAAAATAAATCTAGCAACTTAATCTATAGATGGATTAACTGATAATATGACTGTGCTCAAGAAGATATGATGTGAAGGCAGCATTGGAGTGTAATTAATCGGTTCTCCTCAGCATTACTTTTTCCACAATGACAGTTCATTGGCAGAAACTACCCAAATAGGTTTTGTGCCAACTTGTGTAATCTTACCTGGTACAGTGTATTTTTCCTTATTTTCATTTTATGGGTTAATTGGTTTAATTAAGTTAACCAAGCATTTCTCCTTGGTCTATCTACTAGCTTACTGTAAATTCAGTGTTGAGGTAGATGTGTTTTCATACAAATGCATTACAATGTCCATAATACCCTTATGTTGCCCTAGTACTGTAACTGTAAGTTGTCCATAGTATATGTTTAATGGAACTATTTCGCTAAAGGAATCTCTTTCAGATGTGGAGATTTTTTTTTTATTTTGAGATGTATAATGCGTATATCAGATTACAGGACTCTCAGTCCCAGCACCGCTTGTTGGAGAAGCTTTAGAAAGCACATTTTTTGATTTAGTGATAGGGTGTAAGAAACCCAAGAGTATGTCATGCCTAGGAGACTGAGTGTTATGCAGAATTTGACCACCTTTACATTTCAACTGGCGATCTAGTGGGAATTCAATCATCTACCAGACCAGAGACAAGAGAAGCAACTTTGGACTTTTTATTCATTTTTTTTGGCTACATTTTTTCCTTGTACAAAAGACAAAATGATATATATATATTATTTTTATGGATCTGGACCCAAATAAGACCAGTCTTGAATTCATTAAAGCGTGGAGTTCCTGAATGTTTGCGTGCCAGACTAGAAAATAATAGCCCTGTTATGATGTACGTATCCTACTATGCAGCCTGGCTCATGTCACCAGAAGGGGCAGTCCTGTCTGTTCCTTTCAGGGACATCATTGTTGGATCCAGTTATGGTTGTTTCTTTGGTCTTGACCTTCCTGGCCTTAAGGTATGTGGAGAGCGTCAACTTGATCCTATGGCATTCCCTGTGTTCCTATGTCACACTTGACAATGAGGTGGAGTAAACAGTGCCAAATTATCTCCTTGTATTACATTTTCTCCTGCTTTGTGCTTTAATATTAGATATTATTCCATTTCAATATTAGAATGTTGTTGATTTTCCATGTCAAATCACATGAGTAGAAATCGCTGGACACGTATGTTACATTACAGACTCCTTAGACTTAGCAGCACATCTTCATATTTCCAAAGGATCACGCTCTCTTCCCTTTTTCTGACAGCCAATAGGTTCTCTTGCAATGGATTTACAGATACAGAAAGTTCAGCCATCTAGGCCCCCTTTTTTTCATATTTACATTCTTTTGTGGTATGTAAAACACAAGCCATCAGACAGATGAGTCTCTCATGTTTCTGTGGTCCAAAACACCCATGTCCCTTATTCCTCATCACTCTGTTATATTCACTGAACTTGTGAATGAGCATTCTTTGTTTGTCCACTCTCATGCAGATGTTGTCGGGGTGAGCTATGGAATAGTTGGAGTGAGCTGCTGGGTATGTCAGACTTCATGGGTAGGCGCCCAAACCGCCTCTGACTTGCTAAGATTATGCAAATGAAGTCCTGGTCTGAAAATCACTGGAAAACTCGTGTAATATGACATGGCCCTTAGAGAGACCCCTCACAATACTAGGGCTCTTCTTAAACTGCAACCAAAAACAGGGCAGACGAGTTTCTATATATCATGTCAGTCAGTTACAAGATCAAAGGTTTGAAGAACGATAAAACCCTAATTATCGTCTCCAACTCCAACTGATGAATGGCCATCTCATTAGTACTAACAACAAGAGCTTTGTTTTCTGTACCTTTAGGACACAACTTTAATGTGACACTCATTGTCCTAGATAAAGGATAGTTTTGACCATAGCTCTTGCTCTAAAACCCTTCAGGCATGTGGTTTTTATCAAGCACATTTTTAGATAAACGTTTTAAACATGGGTGGCGCAGTGGGTAGCGCTGCTGCCTCGCAGCTAGGAGACCCAGGTTCACTTCCCAGGTCCTCCCTGTGTGGAGTTTGCATGTTCTCCCCGTGCCTGTGTGGGTTTCCTCCGGGCGCTCTGGTTTCCTTCCACAGTCCAAAGACATGCAGGTTAGGTGCATTGGCGATTCTAAATTGTCCCGTGTGTGTGTGTGCATGCCCTGCGGTGGGCTGGCGTCCTGCCTGGGATTTTTTCCTGCCTTGCACCCTGTGTTGGCTAGGATTGGCTCCAGCAGACCCCCGTGACCCTGTGTTGGGATATAGCAGGTTAGATAATGAATGAATGAATGTTTTAAATATGATAATGAATATGGGTGTTAAGTCACTGTTCATGGTAAGCTGAAGCAGAAGACAGGATTTGGGGGTCTAATACACCCTGTGACTGTATAAATTAAGAAACTCCTTTAATTCTAGGGACAAGGGGTGTAATAATGTCTAGCCAAAGCTGACTAGCCTCACCAATGTCTTGAAAAGGACACACATACTATAATCTGGTCATTCTCTTGTCCTTTGACACCTCAAGCCTGATTTCAGTTAAATGACATCTTCTGTTACCCCAGAGGTTGATGTCAAAATACACTAGAACAATTTCATAATCAGTCGTTACTCTGATTATAATTCCAGATCTCCTACTAAGGTGTGACTTATTTGTGACCCGTCTGTTAGGTGGCTAAGTTGTGTTAAATTGAATTTGTCTTTCATGCTTCTTAATACTCAGCTCTTGATATATACTACACTCATATAACATTTGTCACTCCTTAACCATCCATTTGTGCTGCCCGCCAAATGAGGCCTCAGTTTTTTTTTTACTTTCTGCACATCGCCAATAGAAATATAAAGGAAATGTATTCCGATGGAGTCAAAATTTCAACTTCAGACATTCCACTGTGTAATGAGAACAGTTTGAGTGTGTGGACATGATAACTCCAAAGCAAAAATGGATTCTAAGTGAAAATTTGTAATAAATTATTGGGTCAGAAAAACTTGTCAAGTAGATTTTAATCTATAGAGACAACTACATATAGTGTAGGGCACAATTTTCACTTTGATTATTAGATAGATAGATAGATAGATAGATAGATAGATAGATAGATAGATAGATAGATAGATAGATAGATAGATAGATAGATAGATAGATAGATAGATAGATAGATAGATAGATAGATAGATAGATAGATAGATAGATAGCAGTTTATTTGTACCCATGGGGAATTTTAATCCTCCCTTAATGTGATTAGATTACTTTTGAAGTACTTTTGAAGCAAAAATGAGCTACCCAATACAGATGAAATGTGATTTAAAGTAGTTATTGGTATAATGTAATGCTAGAAGTCCAATCATTTTGAGATTAATCTTTCCAGTATTTTTTCTCGTCTGAAGTCATGACATTGCTGACATTAGCCTGTAATGTTTAACTGCCAAAATCATAGCTTTGTGAAGTGGAAGTTATATGCCGGACACGTCAGATTTTATTCTTCTGATGCGTAATTATGCTTTTCAGTGGGGTGGGGTTAAACTTAAACCTCTCTGATCACACCCCAAAGGTTTCAGCATGTTAAATTAGCTGAATATGAAGCATTCCCTTTAAATAGACTGAGGTCATTTTTTTAGGGATGATCGTTATGCTATATTTGTTTAGTCCAGCATTTATCTCACAATTTCCTCTTCACTGTCTCCTCAGAATTACCAAAAAACAATTCAGTCTCACTCTGCACATACCAAGAAGCCGCAATACAAATACAAAACCACCCTTCGGATGATGGTGCTCAGTCATCATGACTGCACAGCAGCAAATCCTGTAAACATGCATGAGGCAAGGAACAGTGAATAGCAAAGATAACAATTAACAACAGACAGCAATGTTGCAGCCTTAGGTAAGTGGGATCAAAAAAGAATCTGGCTTCAACTGGCACCTTCCTATGTTAGGATCATTTCTATAAATAGTGTGTGTGCTGTATGAAGCCAGGCATGTCCACACGTGTGAGTCAGGTGAGGACCTCCCGGTCTCATCCTCCTCACCTTTCTAAGGGCAATTATTATTACTGCTTTCTAGTTTTAGACCTGTGCAGAAACAATCTGTGGATGGACAGTCGGTGTTTCTGAATACATGGGCTATAAAAAAA
This sequence comes from Erpetoichthys calabaricus, assembly GCF_900747795.2. Classification (NCBI taxonomy): domain Eukaryota; kingdom Metazoa; phylum Chordata; class Cladistia; order Polypteriformes; family Polypteridae; genus Erpetoichthys; species Erpetoichthys calabaricus. Next base: position 107,995,322 of record NC_041395.2, on the reverse strand, counting down.
GGGTTCAAAACACTCCTCTTGGATTGCTTCCCATTTATTACGCTATAATATGGAATTTGTATGTGATTATCTGACTTTATATCATTTACAGCAGGGGTGGGCAAAGTCAGTCCCGGAGGGCTGTAGTGGCTGCAGGTTTTTGATCCAACCCAGTTGCTTAATTAGAAAACAATCATGGCTTATAACAGATCTTATTTAATATCATGGCTTGTTAGTGTTTTAACTCTACAATGTCAGGTCACTCTCATATCCTAGATTTTGTTTTCCTTTCTAAGGATATCATCCAAATGATTTGAAGTATAAAATGGCAGAGTAATTCTCAGTCCTTCACTTTTTTCTCCTCACTTTTCTTTCAAGTATTTAATTAAACCAAATAGTGTGCGATAAATGCACACAGGTATAAATGGTAACAAGCCACATGGAGAACTGCAGCTTTCTTTAGTCCTTTGCATCTTATTGCTAATAAGGAGCAATTAAAAACCAAGAATGCAGCTGTTTAAATCTAAAATAAGCACTAAGGGTTCAAAATGTTAACAAGCGAGATAACTAAAATGAAGTGTTACTTGAGCAATAAGTGCTTCTTATTAGGCCATTGAGTTGAAACAAAAACCTGCAGCCACTGCAGCCCTCCAGGAACAGCTATGCCCACCCCTGATTTACAGTGTCAAAGAGAAATCACCATTTTGTCCACCTTTCCTGTGAAACTCATCCAGTCTATTTTTTATGACACACCTTATTCCTTTACTGGTTCACAGGGGCCTTTGTAGGCTTGAACAAACCCTGGATGGGATGCCAGTTCTTCACAACACACATTAATTCATTACCAGGTCAATTCAGAGGAAGCAACATATCTTTGGAACATGGCAGGAAAACAAAAGTACCAGGAGAAAAATCCAACATTGGCAAAGGAAGAGCATACAAACCCCATACTCTCAGAGACGAGTTTCTGCCCCAAAGCCGACAGTCCTGCTCTTTCCCCTCCTGATGCCACTTAAACCCGAAGGAGGCCAGGGGTCAGCATTCTTTTACAAACCATCATCCAAATGTGTCCTTTTTGAGTCCTTAGAAAATGTTTCTCCAGGCTGAGTATGCCTGTGCCAAGACCTGAGTGTCTTATTCCTTTTGTTATATTTCGCCCAGCTTGATTTTTTTTTTCATTGGTGTTAAATGGAACTCAGCTACAGACCCCTTACCGTTTTTATATGTCTCTCATTCTTATTTTCACGGTACCAGTAATTCAAAAAGATGGCACCAGCGTATTAATTAATGCCAAAAATGAATGTGTGCAGGACAGTCTGCAGGAATGAGGTGCAGCAGTCCATCTGCCCAATTTGCAGTTGCCATGTAAGAGGAGAGGAAAATAAAAGAATCATAGAATACCTACAAAAACATAAGAAATGTGCAAACTCCACCAAGTCATTGATCTAAACAGGCCAGGATTTGGGCTGTGATGGAGCACTGCTAACTACTGTGTCATCGTGCTGCCAATATATTTAAACACAGATGTATTTTTTCCCACTTATGTCAGCTTCAGACCATTACAGTTCAATCAGAAGTATGACCTACTCCGAGGACAGGAATATTGTTACACAGTGTAAAAGTGGACTGCCCTGAGTCCTGGCAGATTGTGTTTTCACTGTACTTATGGAGGCAGGGTCTCTTTGGCACTGGTGCAAGGCTATTGACTATCCAATGTCCTGATAAAATCCCCTGACTAGAACACAAGACATATTGTCCTCTCTGAACAGTCACACCTTCTCTTCCAGTAACAAAGGAATTCACTCCATTCCTCTGGTGTCTGGCTGGCATGTTGTTGGAAGACCTCAGGTTCATGCATGTAGTCTCAGAGTCTGCAAGACAGATAGGATGCCATTATTGCATAAATTTACTAAAAATGCCAGACAATTGATGAATTGCAGACCTTCATGCTATTGGTCTCAGATTTCCATGAAGACTATAAAACTATACTAAGAGACATAAGAGAGAAGGGTAATGCTGTCAAAGTACCCAAAGAAAGCCCAAACCACAGTGATGACAAGGTTTAGTAAATTTCTCATCATGGTGTGTGTCATCAGAACAAAAATAAAATTTGAGTGGTTCTGATTGTACAGCCACCTACCAAGGGACTTCTCTTAACTTCTCTTAATGACCAATTGTTCCTTACAGGGTTTAGGGAACAGCCAGTGGCATTAATGGCAGACATTAAATCAATGTTCTACAAGGTAAGTCCCAGATTAAGACACTGATCATCTTCACTTTTTATGGTGGCCAGAAGGTATCCTAAGTAAGGACTTGGAAGAATTTAAAATGGCAGTACATTTTTTGGTGCTACTTCTTCATCCAGTTGTGCTTCTTATTCTTTGCATAGAAGATAGAAGAAGGTGTAAGAGAAACTGTTCCGGAAGGTGCAGTTAACACTGTGCTTCACATTTTCTATGCAGTCAGTGGAAACTTCCCATTAGTCTCTTTTCTAACTTTGCTGTGTCAGTGTTATTAGCCTGCTTAAATTCTAGGACCATTAGCTGTGCTCTCTCGATTTCCAACCTTCCACTTTAATTTAGTTGTCTCAATGTGACACAGCTAGTCTCACGAAGCTCAGAACCCAGCTATATAGGGTTCTTCATAATTTCATCTCAATTCCATTTTGAATGTAACTCCATCTAAAAGGTGTCATATTATTTAGGCAGTGTTTTTATCCAAAGTAACTTGCTTGTTGTTTTGTCTTGATAGAGTTCTATATTACTCTACTTCCCCTTTTGTATTCACAATTGTGTAGACTTTATCAGAATGCCTCAAATCGCACAGACTTACTTTATAACTTCTCCCCACTTTCCCTTCTACATCTATAACCTCAGGCAATTACATGGAGTTAAAGGACAAGCAGGAGTCAAGTTACAACTTTAAATAATGTATTATTGATAATATTCATAAAATAATAATAATAAGCAAACTACATGGGAAAACTGGCAACCATACTACCTGATAAATGCTAGATGTGTACTTTCAGGTGACACACAAACTTAAATGTCTCTAGTTAAGTCATCATTTCTAGTCAACTTTCTTCAGGACAGGCCACATGCCTGTCTCAATATGACTGTTGAGCTTTGCTTTCTACTTATGTTCTTCTCTTCATGGCCATGGTGTATGCGAGAGAGAGGGAGTGGTAAAATGACCAGATTTAAAGATTCCTTCCCAATTCTTACACCAATAGGGTGTTGTGGTACAGAATGGCCTCTGATTCAAAAACAATCCTAACGGAATTTCAGTACAGCACATCCCCCAGTGTCTTTGTTTATGGCTTTTAGTCTCTCAGTCCAAACACAGTCACTCTTTCGAAGCTGATCTGATGCTCCATTACCCACACTGCCCTTTTACACTTGCTTCCAAGACCATTTATTGAGCTGAAGCTTGCCAGCTATGGTAGCCAAACCTGTTTGAGGCACCCCCCCCCCATCCCCGTTATCCTGCCATAAAATCCACATTGTGAGTCAATCCTAAACACTCAGGGGGATTGGTTAGTTAGACATGAAAGCGTTGCTGTTCTCATAAATGACATCCTGAAATACTAATATTACATTTGCTTTATCTGATTTACAAATAAAGACATACAAAATATTTATCAACTTATATATAAAACTAGGGGGTTTGCCTCCTGCTCGCTTTGCTCGCCAACCCCTCCTGGCCTGCACTACACGCCAGCCACTTCATGTCTCTGCCACTCCTGTTGTGAAGAGAAAGGCTGAACGCACCCCAAGGAGATGCGGTCGCTTCTCCAAAATCCCCTCTTAAACGGTGATAAAATGGGAAACAAAGTTTTTTTTTACCTCCTCTTTGCTCGATCAGCTGCTGGCTTAATGCTGCTGCTGTGCCGCGTGATCTGCATCTTGCACGGCGCTTTGAAGATTTAAAAGCCTGTACAGCAGCTGTCCTACTCTGTTTTATTTCCGGGATGTGAGTTCTTGATATTTTTTAGTTTATAATTTAAAAATGGAATAAGAATCTGAAAATCTAACCATATCACCTAATGTTCGATAAATTCTGAAAAGAATGATACCAAACATATATATGTAGGTTTTAAAATAAGCCCGATTTAAAGCGTGACAAAAAATGTGACATAAAAGCGTCACATAAAATCACTGCACAAAATCGTCGCACTTTTAGACTTAGCATTTTATATACAGTGAGTAAATTTTGCACCACAACACTAGTGTATTATGATAGTTGTTTATTTCATTCTTCACTATTTCACAGGCAGGTTCAGAATCAGTTAGTGAGTCTGTGGTCACCAGTCCAACACCTCAGCCACTAGGCCATTTACATTTATTTATTTGGCTGACACCTTTATCCAAGACAACTTATAACACTTATGATACAATTGGTTATATTTCTTTATTTTTTCCAATTGGAGCACACACAGGTCAAGTGACTTACTCAGGGTCACACAGCACAAGTAGCAGGATTTGAACTCACAACCTCAGGGTCTGAAGTACATCACCTTAACCACTACACCACACATTGCAGTGTTACCTGGTGTTTTATCTTGGTATTGCTCAACTTTCCCCTATTGCATTATTAATATGTAGCCTTTGTCAGAATGCCTAATCTCACAGACTTACCACTGTTTATAAGGTATTATTATATATACTGTAACTTATCCCCACCTTTCCTTCTATATCTATATGCAATTAGGTGTTGTATAAAGACAAACAGGAGTTAAGTTACACATAAAATAATGTATTATTGATAATATTCATAAATAATAACAATATGCAAAGTACTTTTGAATACTGGCAACTATACAACCCGATTAAATGGTGATGTTTAGTTCAGGTGGCACACAGACTTGTTAGTTATTTAAAAATGTCTCTAGTTAAAACATCATTCAGCTTTCTTCAGAACAGGCTGCATTGCCTGCCTCAATATGGCTGCCGAGTTGTGCTCTCCATTGTGTTGTCTTCTTACCGTTCATGGTGTGATGGTCTTCATCAGTTTGGTAAGAGAGATACTGTACTTCTTCATCATATGTTGGTTAGTAAGAGAGATACTTTTTCATCATCAGAGGTTGGTAAGGGAGAGAGAATGTGGTTGAACAAGCAGATTTATAGATTATCTGTCCAACCCCTACAGCCAATAGGACATCATGGTACTTAAAATCTTCTGATAGAAGTCAATTCCAAACAGCCATGCTTCAGACCAATGGGGCAAAGAAAATCTTAACCCCTGCCATCTCCCAAAACCATATGGCAGCTTGGCTTTCTTGTGGAGGTTGAAAGACTTTAGCAGAAAAACACTCTCCAAACTGGTTTAAGGCACATCCCCCCCCCAACTCTGTCGTAAAATTCAAAGAGACCCATTCCTAAAGGGGGGGGGGGGGGGGTTGTAAACACTCACTAATGTAACACTAAATTACAAATAAAGACATACAAAATATTTATCAAGTTATATGCGAAAACTTACATCACAACACCTGGGCTCCAGATCCCCAAGTGTAATCACCAATGCTTTAGAACCCTAAATACAAAGAGGATTGATCATTTATGTTAAGTAGAATGCCCAGAGGGAACTGGGTGGTCTCGTGGCCTGGAACCCCTACAGATTTTATTTTTTTCTCCAGCCGTCTGGAGTTTTTTTTTTTGTTTTTTCTGTCCCCTGGCCATCGGACCTTATTCTTTTTCTATGTTAACTAATGTTGTCTTATTTTAATTTCTTATTTTGTCTTTTATTTTTATTTTATTTTCTTCATTATGTAAAGCACTTTGAGCTACTTTTTTGTATGAAAATGTGCTATATAAATAAATGTTGTTGTTGTTGTTTACAGTTAATGCTGAGATTGCTCTTCCTCACCTCTTAAAGATGGCACCAAATGAGTGTCTCTTCAGATCTTTTATTGATTATTAGAGAAGATATGAAATATTCAGATCTGGAAATAAACTTCATATCCTGTACCTTCTCTCCTTTTGAATCCCACGAGATTTTCCAAAAAGTTTAAAAAAGACTCTGTGATGTTCCCCAGAGTTCTATGCTTCACCATTATGCATTCATACTGTATGCCATAATGAACTTGATGATGGATTTCACTTTGACCGATCTCTTTTTCCAGTTAAGATTCTGCCATTTACCTGCAAAACGGCAAAATAAAACTAGGTGTCTAGGAGCAGCTGAGATTTGGGTTTGCTGTGTTGTTCAGGTTTACTGCACACCACATTTAGCTCTGTGACTCCTACTCTGTCTATTTTAAAAGAAAATCCTCACTCTCAGTTTTTTAATCCAGACCAAAGAGCTGCACTATCACTCATAGCCTGTTGATTCAATTTTTTGTCAACCTAACCTATTCACAATTTAATTTTAAATTGATTATTTTAACTCTACCCTGTGTATTGATGTCATGTTTAATTTCCTTCTTTTGTAATTCAGTTCTTCACCTTTTCTACAGTAATTTTTTATTGATTGTGCTTCCAGAGAAAGGTTTTGCACTAATGGACGTTGATGGATTGATCAACTGATTGACAGAAGGGAGCCAGGGATCAATTCTTGTCAATTAAAGTCTGTGAAAGATAAAACCTGACTGCCTGAACCAGAAAGGTGCTGCAGTCACTATTGTTGTGTCTGCTACGGAAGAAAACACACGAGACCAGTTGCTTCTCCAAACTACAAAAGTCTTTACTCACACCCGTTTTCTTACAGTGCACAAACTCCAATTGTCACAGGAGCAAATCAACAGCCAATCCCTTCTGTGTATTCTAATGACCCTCCCAACATCACAACTATAACACGAAATAAAATATCAGCTACTTGTCACTACTTCAACCCTGAACTTTACACCAATATTACATGGTTAGTATTGTCACATGTAAAGAGTTCAGTGAAATTCTTACATTAATGAACATACAATACATCACCACTCTCTGGAACCATGACTAGAGAGCGTAACTGTCTAACTTCAAAACTTCTGTTTTCCTTACATTTACATTTTTTTGCTTAACAGACACTTTTATCCAAAGCGACTTTCTAAAGAATAAACATCAGTCTGGGGAACTGTTTGGGAACAAGTGTTACGGGGTAGGTTACAAAACTGACCACCACAAGTGAGGAGCTCAGAACAAGACCAAAAAGATCATAAATATTTGGGGCACCAAAGTGATCCCTGTGTAAGTGAAAAATATTTCACTTAAACAAAATAAACCTGGCTAAGTCTTCTTGTAAAGGGAGTTGATAATAGACTGCTTCAAGATGGCAGAGGGCTAGGTTCAGGAGGCCAAAAACCATAAGTGACGTCATCGGTGGTTGGTTCGCCAATCACCCTTTCTGCAGATGGAGAAAGAGAAGAGGTATTAGATGACAGCACCAACCCCTGGTTTGGAGTGTAATTACATTCAGTTGAGCCCTGAAGTTGTCTCCCAATCGTACATGTGACACTAGGATACAAAACCTGACAGCTATTATCAATTAGACAGAAATTCATCAAACAAGAGAATCATCAAACACTTTTTAGGCACATTGAGGAAGTCAGAAGTTCGAATGGAGGTGGGCAGCTTGTTCCACCAGCTAGGAGCTACATATGAAAAGAGTCCCAATTGAGATTGGATGCCACACAGTGGTGGCATCACAAGACACTATTCATCAGATGACCTGAGTGGGCGAGAAGGAGTACAGGACCTCAGTGGTGACTGCATATATATGGATGCTGACCCACTGACTCACGGATTTGAACTTGATAGAGACTGGTACAAGGAGCAGCACTTACCTCAAAGACCTCAGAACATATTTGTCATAAATGCATAGCATATAAATTATAGGTAATAGTAAAGAGGCAGGCATTCCGACACTCACTCACACACAATCCCATTAACTGTTTTCGATGTGGATATCTGTTACTCCACTGCATGTTTGTGGGCAATACATCCAAAACAGTAAGAAAAACTAACATTTAGCATCAGTTGTATTTTTTTAATCCAATGTTCTTTATAATTATAGTAACAGTAAATTAGTTCATCAATCTTTATATCTGTGTTAAGATCACATCTAGGATCTTTCACGTTCAGTCCATTTTATTGTTACCATTCTTGTTACATACCTTTTATTGATCATTTTTTATGAAATCTTTGCAGAATTATTTTGTGCGTTGTTTCACCACCACATTGTTGCTGGCTATTCCATTCATGTTGTACGATACTAGAGGTCGCTGTTGCCTCTTTCAACCCAACAGACAGACAAACTGAACACAGGGTAAAATCACCAAGAAGTTGTTTAATGCCCTTTTCTTCTTGTAATAGTGCCCGAAAGCACCTCCGCCACCATACACAGGCAAAGCAATAATTACAATACCACCAATCCACACAAATCTCTCCTCCACTCCTCCCAGCAAGCTCTGTCCAACTACCTCCCAACTCCAGCTCGCTTTCTGGGTCTCCAACAGTCCCTTATATAGTCCTTGACCTGGAAGTGTTTCTCCTTCCACTCAGGTGACTTACTAGCACTTCCGGGTCAGACAGAGAATTGGATTTTCTTCAGCCTGGAAGTACTTCAGGATTCTCGTTCTCATAACCTGGGAGTACTTCCGGGCTACAAATACGACATGAGTCCTTCTGTTCCTTTACAGCTCCCCCTGGCGGCACCCACAGCACCCAACAGGGCTGCGCAACCGAACTCCAAGTTCCAGGATGCCCAGGGAAGCTGCCATCTAGTGTTTGGGGGAGGCAGTGTCCTGAAAAAGCTGCCTTCCCCCATCCTTCCATTTCAGGGGCATCCCGGCCAGGGTAAGCTGCCAGCAGTCCGCCACAATGTCCAATTATATGGACATGATATGTGCCATCACCATTAAGCCATAATTAAATATGGATTAGCTTTAAACAACTGAGGGGAAGACCTAGTGTAGGTGAGGCTAGAACCGAGCATTTATGTTTTTTTGGATTTTGTTTTGGATTTGATGGCTTGGTGATCTTTTTATACTCTGACTTGCTTTCTGACTTGTGCTTTGTTTGTCCCTATCTGAAAGTCAAAATTGACTCCTTTACATGTCCAAGATCCATTTTTTTTCAAACATGATCATAATAATGAAATTGTAAACTGCTTAGGGATGATATTCTCTAGGAAGGGAACTATATAAGGCTCCCTACAAGGAATGCACTGTCACAAGGCTATTTTACAAAACAAACAAGAGTACGACAAACAAATCAAATAATTAAAGAACATTCAGTATTTTGAAGGTGAATTGGGGTGAAGGCTCACTACTGGGAATAAAAATACTGGGCCTGAGATACGGAGGGACAAAGAGACAGACATTCCAGTGTGTGAATTTGCCTGTGTAACGTTTGCACATTCTTTCCATGTCTGCATGTGTTCAAAAGTCATGCATGTATGTTGGGTTAGTTGGCAGTTGTAATTTGGTCTAGCATGAGTGAGTGTGACTATGTGTGTGAGCGTTCCCTAAGATGGACTGCAGTTCCCACCCTGTGTTAGTTCTTGCCTAACAGTAGGCACCAGCTCCAAGCAATCGCAAACGGACAAGCAAGATTAAAAAAATTGGAGACAGTGAAGAATTGATCAATGTTAATCTAAGCTGCGGTCCCGCAGTGTGTTTAGGTTATTGCCCCATCACAAACACCATCGAATTTAAAGGAAAATTAAGTTCAAACGTCTGAGTATTTTGGTTGTCATCACACAGATGGCAGGACCTGTATCACCATGTCATAATCAAATGAATTTACTGAATATCTGCAGAAAAGAAAGTTGATGTATTTCCGCCCTGTGATCCTGAATTGAATGAAGCAGTTATTGTCACTGGCGAGAAATCAATCAGGGTGCCATTCTTCTCCATTTTTCATTCTCACATGAACAGGCTGGCTGCAAACAGGGGGTCCTGGAGTCAGAACACAGAATTTTACTCCATTGTGTTATAAGAAAAGTCCAAGGTAATGAGTTAGCAAGCAGCCTCTCCATGGGAAGATGCTAAAGAGAGAGGATTGGAGCCCTGAAAGATTTCTCACTTGTTATGCTATGCTGGGTTTTGCTCAGTTAAACCAGTGTTTGCTAATAAGTACTCATCTCAGATTGCCAAAAAGGCATGCAATTCATCTGCTAGATTTTAAAAGTAGAATGTTTTGGTCTTGTCCTATCTAACTCCTACATTTCATGGTAAGCACCTCAAACTAATTGTCATGGTTTGGGGAGGATGCTTTGCTGCATCAGCTCTGTGACTTGGTATCATTGAAGGAAATATGAATTCCGCTGTGTGTCAGTGGATTCTCCTGACTAATGTAAAGCCATCTGTCTATGAGTCAAGACTGAGCTGGATCAGGCAGCAGGAACATGATATGAAACCCACAAATATTAGCCTAGGCAAAGGAAAAGATATTTTAAATATGCCAGAACCAAAGATCATGGAGATATAATGGTGGGACCTGAAATGAGCTCATCTGAAGCGGTTTTGTAAGACAGTCATATTCTGTGAGGGACCACAGGAAACACTTGGCGCAGTTACTGCCATGAGTGATATGCCAGGATGAACTCGTCAATTTAAAAAGGCTAAAAGTAATAGAAAAATTGATCAGGAAAAGAAGGCTTTCTATTAGGCCAAAATGAAGAGTAAAGTCTTTAATCGGCCATCTGTCAAAACACAAAGAAACTACAAAAATATCCAGCATCAACATTTCTAAATGAAAAAGTCAAGGTCAAAAGTACAAAACAAAGGTTGAAATCCAATTATTTTCCCAAGGATGTGATAATATGTCGAACATGCCTCCATCTTAAATAGCAGCAGCATGATGATGTCATATGCCACATCCACATTACAGGCAAAGAGCATCATTGCCACACACAGCATAAACAGAACTTTATTTGTCCCCAGGAGAAATCTGGCATTTTACAGAAGCTCTCTAAATAAAAAACAAATAAATAGATACATAAATATACTCACACACACTATGGTTTGATCACACACCAGAATGACTAAAATGGAAGAAAAAATAAAAAGAAAGAAACCTACTGACTTGGCAGTCATAGTCAGAGTGAGACATTATGCAGACATATTGCTGATAGTATACAGGAACCCCAGTAGCGTTTCTTAACTGAAAGTACTCAGTGTTGCTGTGTCAGAGAGAAGACGTACAGCAATGTTCAAAACAGCACTCAGTTTTGTTTAAATTCTCTTCTTTGCTACTACCTCCATGGGGTCCTGAGTGCATCCCATAACTGATCCTGTATTTTTAATAAGCTTGTTACATTGGTGGGCCTCTCTTGAAGTGATTTTACCAACCCAACAGAGTTGTAGAAGGTCAATAACCATTTCCTTGGTTTCTGATAGCCACATTCATACAAAGCTACAAAATGGTGTTTCGCCTTAGAAAAACATAAAACAAACTGGCCACATTAAATATAATATTAATCACAATTAAAACACATTTAAATAATAATAAAATAATAAACCATAAAAATAATATTATATACTGGACTACATTTGAAACTGTTATGATTTTAGACCTCAGAAATAAGAAAGACTTACACTCTCAAAAGGCTTGAGGCCCTCACAAATCACAAAACAGGAGTGGGGAATAGGGAATCCGTTCCAGGAAATGAAACTGCTGTAATTCCCGGGAAAACGGGAATGGCCAAGCTCGCATATATAGCATGTAAAAATGTAAAAATCGATCAAGAAATAACAGAGTTATAGTTGAAAATAATTAAATGGCATAGTTTTTTGGCCCACGGTGTAGTGTGTTGCTGATTAATTCATTCAACAACAGACCAGCAGCAGTCAGTCTCCCGGCTCCAACTAAGACTGAGCACAGTGGACTGGGAGGTGTCTGCACTCTGCAGCTCACGAATGCCGGGACAGGGTAGAGTTCATTGACGTCTGTGCTGTTGACAGCTTTGAACAGCAACTTGAAATTGTAATACGTCAGTCTGTTGCATCCGCATTATCTGTGCCAAGAAACTTGCCATCACAGAATGATGATAAGAAACTGGATGCATCAGTAAAAGCTGAAATGGCGGTGTGTCAGAGCAACAGCAAGCGCAGGCATTGTTTAGAACAAGTGTATCAGTATCTGATGATTGTGCCGCCTACTTCAGTGGAAGCAGAGCGTGCTTTCTCAGCGGCTGGCGTACTCCGCACGAAGGTGTGCTCTCACCTGGACGACCGCACGCTGGACATGTTGTGCTTTCTATGGTCTTATTACCGTGACTAACTAGATACATGTACTTATATGACAGCATGAACTGCTTGTAGTTAAGGTTAGTCTTTTATTGGTGTCAACATATTGCAGTAGTTTTATCTATACTAATTAATAAAAGGCAAAGCCCTCACTGACTCACTGACTGACTGACTGACTGACTGACTCATCACTAATTCTGCAACTTCCCGTGTAGGTGGAAGGCTGAAATTTGGCAGGCTGATTCCTTACAGCTTACTTACAAAAGTTAGGCAGGTTTCATTTCGAAATTCAACGCGTAATGGTCATAACTGGAACCTCTTTTTTCACAATATACTGTAATGGATGGCAGCTCGATGGCCGTGGGAGGAGGAGTTGAGTGTGACGTCATCACGCCTCCCACGTAATCACGTGAAAAGACTGTGAACGCAGTAGGGAGAAATGAAGGAGGAGCCGCAAACAGCGAAGAACAAAAAATTCATTAAACAATTGAGAAGGGAGCGAAACAATAAGAAGCGAGCGAGTAAAGCATACAAGCATCTTCATAAGGGAAACAAAGCACGGTGTAAAACGTAAGTTTAAATTAAGTTTATAGAAACGCTCCTGCTGCGGATTGCAATAACATATTCGCGAGATAAAAGAACGCAGTAGGGAGAAATGAAGGATGAGCCGCAAACAGCGAAGAACAAAAAATTCATTAAACAATTGAGAAGGGAGTGAAACAATAAGAAACGAGCGAGTGAAGCATACAAGCATCTTCATAAGGGAAAAAAGCATGGTGTATAACGTAAGTTTAAATTAAATTTATAGAAAAGCTCCCGCTGCGGATTGCAATAACATATTCGCGAGATAAAAGAACGCAGTAGGGAGAAATGAAGGATGAGCCACAAACAGCGAAGAACAAAAAATTCATTAAACAATTGAGAAGGGAGCGAAACAATAAGAAGCGAGCGAGTGAAGCATATAAGCATCTTCATAAGGGAAAAAAGCACGGTGTAAAACGTACGTTTAAATTAAGTTTATAGAAACGCTCCCGCTGCGGATTGCAATAACATATTCGCGAGATAAAAGTTTAATGAGAAGACACGAGGTATAAAAGAACCACACGCCGTAGCGCAACGTTAGGGGCTTCACCTTTGGCGCTGACGTTCGAGATTCGATTCCCGAGAGCAGAATTAGGGAGAAACACGTGTCGCATACTCTTTGCATTATTTGAAAGTAAACTATTAAAACCATTCTATGATCTGCTTCTCGCAACTGAAAGACGGCACATGGCGGATGTTAGCCGACTTGCTGACCGCAACGTTAGGGGCTTCAACTCTGGTGCCGCAAACAGCGAAGAACAAAAAATTCATTAAACAATTGAGAAGGGAGCGAAACAATAAGAAGCGAGTGAGTAAAGCATACAAGCATCTTCATAAGGGAAACAAAGCACGGTGTAAAACGTAAGTTTAAATTAAGTTTATAGAAACGCTCCTGCTGCGGATTGCAATAACATATTCGCGAGATAAAAGAACGCAGTAGGGAGAAATGAAGGATGAGCCGCAAACAGCGAAGAACAAAAAATTCATTAAACAATTGAGAAGGGAGCGAAACAATAAGAAACGAGCGAGTGAAGCATACAAGCATCTTCGTAAGGGAAAAAAGCACGGTGTAAAACGTAAGTTTAAATTAAGTTTATAGAAACGCTCCCGCTGCGGATTGCAATAACATATTCGCGAGATAAAAGAACGCAGTAGGGAGAAATGAAGGATGAGCCACAAACAGCGAAGAACAAAAAATTCATTAAACAATTGAGAAGGG